>NC_067398.1:462282843-462465343 GCF_016432865.1 Antechinus flavipes | reverse complement strand
CTCCAATTGATGGGCATCTATTCAATTTCCAGTTTCTAGCCACTATGAAAAGGGCTGCCACAAACATTTTTGCACATACCAGTCCCTTTCCCTTCTTTAAGATCTCTTTGGGATATAAACCCAGTAGAAGCACTGCTGGATCAAAGGGTATGCAAAGTTTGATAACTTTTTGAGTATAGTTCCAAATTGCTCTCCAGAATGGTTGGATGCATTCACAATTCCCCCAACAATGTATCAGTGTCCCTGTTTTCCCACATTCCCCTCCAACATTCATCATTATCTTTTCCTGTCATCCTAGCCAATCTGAGAGATGTATAGTGGTATCTCAGAGTTGTCTTAATGTGCATTTCTCTGATCAATAATAATTTGGAACACCTTTTTATATGACTAGAAATAGTTTCCATTTCATCATCTGAAAATTGTCTGTTCATATCCTTTGACCATTTATCAATTGGAGAATGGCTTGAATTCTTATAAATTAGAATCAATTCTCTATATATTTTGGAAATGAGGTCTTTATCAGAACCTTTGATTAAAAATTTTTCCCAGTTTATTGCTTCCCTTTTAATCTTGTCTGCATTAGTTTTGTTTGTACAAAAACTTTTTAACTTGATATAATCAAAATTTTCTATTTTGTGATCAATAATGATTTTTAGTTCTTTGGTCACAAATTCCTTCCTCTTCCACAGATCTGAGAGACAAACTATCCTATGTTCTTCTAATTTATTTATAATCTCATTCTTTATGCTTAGATCATGAACCCATTTTGACCTTATCTTGGTGGACAGTGTTAAGTGTGGGTCATTGCCTAATTTCTGCCATACTAATTTCCAATTTTCCCAGCAGTTTTTGTCAAATAGTGAAATCTTATCCCAAAAGTTGGGCTCTTTGGGTTTGTCAAACACAAAATTACTCTAGTTATTGACTATTTTGACCAGTAAACCTAACCTATTCCACTGATCAACTAGTCTATTTCTTAGCCAATACCAAATGGTTTTGGTGACTGCTGCTTTATAATATAGTTTTAGATCTGGTACAGCTAGGCCACTTTCATTTATTTATTTTTTTCATTAGTTTCCCTGAAAGTCTTGATCTTTTGTTCTTCCAGATGAATTTTGTTGTTATTTTTTCTAGGTCATTAAAATAGTTTTTTGGGAGTCTGATTGATAGAGCACTAGATAAATAGATTAGTTTAGGTAGTATTGTCATCTTTATTATATTTGCTTTACCTATCTAAGAGCACTTAATGTTTTTCCAATTGTTTAGATCTGACTTTATTTGTGTGGAAAGGAATTTGTAGTTTTCCTCTTATAGTTCCTGACTTTCCTTCGGCAGATAGATTACCAAATATTTAATACTATCAACAGTTATTTTATTTTATTTTATTTGCTTGTTTATTTACTTATTTTTATTATAGCTTTTTATTTATAAGATATATGCATGAGTAATTTTTCAGCATTGACAATTGCAAAACCTTTTGTTCCAACTTTTCCCCTCCTTCTCCCACTCCTTCCCCCAGATGGCAGGTTGACCAATACATATTAAATATGTTAAAGTATAAGTTAAAAACAATATATGTATACATGGCCAAACAGTTATTTTTGCTGTACAAAAAGAATCAGACTTTGAAATAGTGTACAATTAGCCTGTGAAGGAAATAAAAAATGCAGGCAGACAAAAATAGAGGGATTGGGAATTCTATATAGTGATTCATAGTCATCTTCCAGAGTTCTTTCGCTGGGTATAGCTGGTTCAATTCATTACTGGGGTATTGTAACTGATTTGATTCATCTCATTGTTGAAGAGGGCCACATCCATTAGAATTGATCATCATATAGTATTTCAACAGTTATTTTAAATGAATTTCCCTTTGTATCTCTAGTTGTTGGATTTTGTTAGTGATATATAAGAATGCTGGTGATTTATGTGGATTTATTTTGTATCCTGCAACTTTGCTAAAGTTGTGAATTATTTCTAATAGCATTTTAGTAGAATGTCTGAGGTTCTTTAAGGATACCATCATATCATTTGCAAAGAGTGATAATTTGCTTTACTCATTATCTATTCTGATTCCTTAAATCTCTTTCTCAGCTTTTATTGCTGATGCTAGCATTTCTACTACAATATTGAATAGTAATGGTGATAGTAGGCAACCTTGTTTTACTCCTGATCTTACTGGAAATAGTTTCAGTTTATCCCCATTACATATGATGCTTACTGACATTTTAAAATAGATGCTACTGACTATTTTAAGGAAAAGTCCATTTATTCCTATACTCTCAAGTGTTTTTATTAGGAATGGATGTTGGATTTTATCAAATGCTTTTTCTGCATCTATTGAGATGATCATATGGTTTTTGTTAATTTGGTTATTGATATAATCAATTATGCTAATAGTTTTCCTAATATTGAACCATCCCTACATTCCTGGTTTAAATCTTACCTGATCATGGTGTTATTATCCTGGGGATGATTTTTTGTAATCTTTTTGCTAATATTCTATTTAAGATTTTTGTAACAATATTAATTAGGGAGATTGGTCTATAATTTTCTTTCTCTGTTTTCAACTTACCTGGTTTAGATATCAGTACCATGTCTGTGTCATGAAAGGAATTTGGTAGGAGTCCTTCATTCCCTATTTTTTCAAATGGTTTATATAACATTGGAGTTAATTGTTCTTTAAATGTTTGGTAGAATTCACATGTAAATCCATTTGGTCCTGGGAATTTTTCCTTAGGGAGTTGGTTAATAGCTTGTTCTATTTCTTTTTCTAAAATGGGACTATTTAACCAATTTACTTCCTCCTCTGTTAATCTGGGAAGCCTATATTTGTTAAGGTAGTCATCCATTTCACAATAAACTTCAAATTTATTGGCATAAAGTTGGGCAAAGTAACTCCTGATTATTGCTCTAATTTCCTCTTTATTAGTGGCAAGTTCTCCCTTTTCATTTTTAAGACTAAAATTTTGATTTTCCTCTTTCCTTTTTCAAATCAAATTTACCAAAGGTTTATATATATATATATTTTTTTTTTTTCATAGAACCAACTCTTAGTTTTATTTATTAGTTCAATAGTGTTTTTTTTTTTTTTTACTTTTACTTTTATTAATTTCTCCTTTTAATTTTAGAATTTCAAGTTTAGTATTTGATTGGGGGTTTTTAATTTGCTCTTTTTCTAGCTTTTTAAGTTGCAAGCCCAATTTATTGATTGTCTCTTTTTCTTTTTTATTCAAGTAAGCCTCTAGAGATATAAAATTTCCCCTTATTACTGCTTTGGCTACATCTCACAAATTTTGGTATGTTGTCTCATTGTTGTCATTCTGTTGGGTGAAATTATTGTGTCTGTGATTTGCTGTTTCACCCATTCATTCTTTAGGATGAGATTATATAGTTTCCAATTACTTTTTGCTCTATTTTCCCCTAGTTTTTTGTTGAATGTAGTTTTTGTTGCAGTATGATCTGAAAAGAATGCACTTAGTATTTCTGCCTTTCTGCATTTAATTTTGAGGTCTTTATGTCCTAATATATGGTCAATTTTTGTACAGGTTCCATGAACTGCTTAGAAGAAAGTGTACTCCTTTTTGTATCCATTCAGTTTTCTCCAAAGATCTATCATACCTAACTTTTTACATATTTTACTTACCTCTTTAACGGCTTTATTATTTGTTTTGTAGTTTGTTTTATCTAATTTTGAGAGTGCAAGGTTGAGATCTTCTACTATTATAGTTTTGCTGTCTATTTCTTCTTGCAGCTCTCTTAACTTCTCCTTTAGGAATTTAGATGCTATACCCGTTGGTGCATATATGTTTAGTATTGATGTTGCTTCATTATCTATGGTATCCTTTAGCAAGATATAGTTTCCTTCCTTATCTTGTTTAATTAGATCAATTTTTGCTTTTGCTTGATCTGAGATAAGGATGGCTACCCCTGCTTTTTTTTTTTTTTTTTTTTTACTTCACCTGAAGCATAATAGATTCTGCTCCAGCCTTTTACCTTTATTCTTGTATGTATCACCCTGCTTTAAATGTGTTTCCTGTAAACAATATATTGTAGGATTCTGGCTTCTGATCCAGTCTGCTATCCACCCCCGCTTTATGAGAGAGTTCATTCCATTCACATTTATGGTTAAAACTAGTAATTCTGTATTTCCTGCCATCCTAATATCCCCAGATTATACTTTTCTCTTTCTTTTCTCCCTTATCCCTGTCCTCAGTATTAAACTTATGGGCACTACTTACCTCACACAGCTTTCCCTCTTTAGAATCCCTCCTACCCCCTTTGAGTCCCTCCCCCTTTCTTATACATTTTCTTATTATTTCTATATTCCCTTCTATTTAGCCTACTCTTTTCCTTTTCCCTCTTCCTCTCCCACTTTTTAATGCAGTGAGAGAAGTTTCTCTGTAAACTAAATATGTCTAATATTTTCTCTTTGAGCCAAATCTGATGAGAGTAAGATTCATACAATGTTCCTCCCCCTTCCTTAATCAGATATGATAGAATTCCTTTGCCTCTTCATGAGATGTAATTTCTCTCTTTTTACTTCCACTTTTTCCTTTTTCTGATACAATCCCCTTTCCACTTCCAATTCCTTTTTTATATTATAATGGTAAAATTAAATTATATATACATTCTTTATGTATGCCCAGAACAGAAATGCAGTTCTCAAGAGTTCTTTTTATCTTTTTATGCTTCTCTTGAGTCCTATATTTGGAGGTCAAATTTTTTTTAGCTTTGTTTTTTTCATTAGGAATAAATGGAACTCACCTGTTTCATTGAATGTCCATCTTCTTATCTGGAAGAAAACACTCAGCTTAGCTGTGTAGTTTATTCTTGGCTGCATTTCAAGTTTTTTTGCCTTTCAGAATATCAGATTCCAGGCCCTTTGATTCTTTAGTGTGGAAGCTACTAGATCCTGAGTGATCCTTATTGTGGCTCTTTGATATTTGAATTGGTTCTTTTTTTTTTTTTTCTGGCTACTTATAATATTTTTTCTTTAGTCTAATAGTTCTGAAATATAGCATGATATTTTTTGGAGTTTTTATTTTGGGCTCTCTTTCTGAAGGTGTTTGATGAATTCTTTCAATGCCTATTTTACTTTCTGATTTTATTACATCTGGGCAGTTCTCTTTGATGATTTCCTGAAAAATAGTGTCTAGAGTTTTTTTTTTTTCCATCGTGGTTTTCATGGAGCCCAATAAACCTTAAATTATCTCTCCTAGATTTATTTTCCAGGTTTGTTGTTTTTTCCAAGTAGATATTTAACTTTTTGTTCTATTTTTTCATTTTATTTTTGGTTATGTTTGATTTATTCTTGATATCTCAATGAAGCATTCACCTCTATTTGTTCAATTCTGATTTTTAATGAGTTATTTTATTCATTTGCTTTTAAAACTTCTTTTTGTATATGTCCCATTGAGTTTTTAAATAAGATGTTTTGCTCTATGGAAGTTTTTTCCATTTCACAAATTTTTTTTAATGAGTTATTTTCTTTTTCCAATTCACAAATCTTACTTTCTTGGGAGTTCTTTATCTTTCCAATTCACAAATCCTACTTTCCTGGCAGTTCTTTATCTTTTTCAATTCTTTTTCAAACAGAAAATTCTGTTTCCCTGGGAGTTCTTTACCTTTTCTATTTCACATTTCAGGGAGTTGTTTTCTTTTTCCATTTTATCAAATCTTTCTTTTAATGAGTTATATGCATTTTCCATACTTTTTTGCAGAGCTTTTCTTTCCTTTCCCCATTTTTCTTCTGTCTTTTAAGATTCTTTATAATTTCTTCTAGGAGAACCTTATGTGATGGGGACCAGACTATATACCCCTTTGGGGATTCATCTGGAGACACTCTGTTTTTATTCTCCTCGGGGTTAGAAATCTGTTCTCTTTCAGTATAGAAGCTATCTATAGTTAGAGCTCGCTTTGCTTTTTTACTTTTTTTTTTTTTAATTCTTGGGATCTGCTTTTAGGGCAAGGAGTTTCCCAGCTTCCTCTATAGAACAGGGACAGACGACCACAGTGGCTTTCCTGCAAACAGGCTGTGAAAAGTGGCCACACTGCAGCCGTGCTGTGATCCTGTGACTGTGCTGTGGTTATACTGAGTCACTTCCAGTGCTAGGTGGGTGTAGCTAGATCCTGTTAAATTCTGGCATTTTGGGGTATACTCTACCTTTGGTGTTTGTGTAACTTCTCTGCTGATCTACTGCTTTGCAACCAAAGCAGAGCAGCCAACCTGTGGTAGAGTCCTCCCTGCAAATTCTCTACCTGCAGAGACTGCAACTGCCTCTGGTCTGTTCAGTGTGGGCTAGCCTCCCTGTTCTGCCTTCCTGCCTGTAATGGCCTCCCCCTGCCTGATCAATACAGACCTTTTCTTGTGATCTTCCAGATTATCTTCTGCTGGTAATTAGTTGTACTCCCAATATTCATGGATTCTACCAATCAAACACTATTTCAGAGGCTGAATTTTAGACTCAGTAGTGAAGATAGAAGGGAGCTCAGAATGAAGTGTGTGTCTTCTCCACCATTTTGGCTCCACTCCCCAATGTTTTGACTTTCATGTCAGTTGGATTTAAGTGGGGCAGAGCTAACAAAGTTGTCAGTCTTACTCTCTCCTCCAGAGTCATCTAAGTCCAGTAGCAAGACAAAAGTCAAGACATAAAAACAAGCAGAATGGCCAGAAGAGTCACAAAAAGAAAATGCCTAGTTGCTTGATTCCTGACAAAATGGCAACCAGTTGGATCTTGGTTTGGAAAGAGGGAACAGAAAGAAGGGGGACCAACAATGTTGGGCCTAAGAGGCTGTTCCAAGTCAAAACCAGCAAATGGTTTTATCAGGGCTTGATTTATTGTTTTGTTTTTGCAATTTAAGAAAGTGATTAAAACATGTTAATAATGCAAATTAAACTGAAAAGAATCTTGTGTGTGCCTTTTCTTTTTCCTAGAGAGCAAGTTTTTAAACATTAGCCAGTACACCATTGCTAATAGCTCTCCTGACCCTATAGGAGCAGACGTCCACCAAGCAGAAATGCCACCAGAATGTGGCAGAGAGAATCCCAGAAAGGTGCTGGAAGAAGGAACCTAGATTCTAGATTGACCAAGTCACTGAGCATACTTCCTTTTTCCTTATGCACAACAGTGCCAAGAAAGCAGGAGAGAGGAAGCAAAGGCAGGAAGAAGAATGTTGGCTGCAGGACCAGAAAATCCACGTCTCTCTTTTTAATGGTATCACAGTCCCTAGCAATTCTGTCACTGCTGCATATTAGGCTGTGATTTGGCACACCTTATAGGCATACTTATGATCCTATGATCTCCTCCAGAGTCAGCTGAACTCAGTAGCAAGACAAAAATCAAGATTATATAACCTACAATCAAGTCTATAAGCAAAGCTATAAGACATCTTAGAGGTTAACTAGCCCGACCTCTTCATCTTACATATCAGGAAACTGAGTCCCAGAAGGCTAACCTAAGACCACACAGATAGTAAACTACTAAAGTAATTTCTTTCTTTATAATAGCTCTTGCATGCATATTCTCCCCCCTCTCCATTCAAAATCATTATTCTATTTCAGGTCCTTATCAACTTTATTTCTCTACTACAGTTGCTTTTTATTGAGATTCCAGCCTCCCATCTCTCTCCACTGCAATACATTCTCCACATAACTGTTAAAAAGATTTGGAAGAACAGGTCTGACTATGTTACACCCCAGAGGTATTATGGAGTCTGTTCAAAACAGAATCAGGTGGGTTGATTGTTAAATTTTCAGCATGAGTTTTTTACATCTCAGAAGTCTGCAAATGCTACCAACCAGAGATTGATTTGTAGTTTTTTGATAGTCTTTAGGCTTCAGGAAGAGATATCAATAATACACAGATTAAATTTAAAAGTGTCTTACATGTGCCTTTTCCCCAGAGAGCCGATTGTTAAACACTTACCCTCAGATTCCTGCTCCACTCTTCAATTCAATAAATTCTCTTTATTATAGTCAGTTTTGTTGTTCAGTTGTCTGACTTTCTGTGATGCCATTTGTTTTTTTAGGGTTTTTTTTTTTTTTTTTTTGCAAAGAATCTGGAATGGTTTGTCATTTCCTTCTCCAGTAATTCTGGCCCAATTACTTCTTCTTACCTATAAGCCATCTCCCATTTTCTTACAGTTCTCTTAGGCTTGAACGTTCTTCCTCTTCATTTCATCCTGTAAAAATTTCTGATTTCCTTTAGGGCTCCATTCAAGAACTACTTTTAGTTCTCTTCCACTTTTCTTCTATCTCTTTTCTACTAATCAAGTATATTATTAATATAAATATATTACTAATTATATATGCATATATATAGTATTAGCCAATAGAAAATAAGCTTCTTGAGGATAGGAGGGTTTTTTTTTTTTAATTTTCAGCATTTGGAACAATGTTTAAGATGTAATGTGTTTAATTGAATCAAATATTTAAACTCAGTTCATTGGACTCTAATTCCACTATTATTCTCCATTGTACCCATTGCTGCTTTTTGATTGAGGTAATGAGATTGAGGGATTGAATTGAATCGGTATGTGCCATGCATGAAAAGCATAAGTTGTATCATTTTGTTACAGCCTCTGTTTTGACCCTATTTTGAATAGCCCAAATCTGAAATATGAACAATTATCCTTAAAAAAGAATAAATAAATATACTTTCCAGCCTACCATGCAATGTGTTGAATGTTCATAAAATGACAAAATTCTATCCTTTAGCTGTATGGTCTTCTTGCC
This sequence comes from Antechinus flavipes, assembly GCF_016432865.1. Taxonomy (NCBI): domain Eukaryota; kingdom Metazoa; phylum Chordata; class Mammalia; order Dasyuromorphia; family Dasyuridae; genus Antechinus; species Antechinus flavipes. The sequence goes on along the minus strand of NC_067398.1, from coordinate 462,456,609 downwards.
CCAAGGGAAGAAAAGACATAGAATGATAAAATTTACCAGAGAATACAGAATCTAGGCCACTGGAGCTTTCATTCGAATAAATTCCCTCTCTTACAATTTAAGTACATTTACAATGGAGAATTCTAAATAAGATAGGGAAGAAGCTAATTCATTTTATAAACATCACTTTAAATCTTGTCTTGTACAGTACCTCTGCTGATAAATTAATTAAGGATGTGACAGATGAAAAGAAAGCTGCTTAAACCAGTCCTGAACATCATCATAGCTTTCTTTCTTAACTCTTTTCATTCAGGAATGAGGGTAGGGGTAGGGATCTTGGGGTGGACACTGAATTGGGAAATCAGGAGACTCAAGTTCTACTTCTGACTGCCATTAACTAGCAGCATGAACTTACTTGAATCACTTAATTTCTCTGAGTTTCAGCTTATTCATTAATAGAATGAGAAAAGAAATTCTAAAATCTATGACTTGTCTATCTAATCAGATATCCATCCAACATAGGTAGAGCATATATATTTTGGAGAGATAGTGTCATTGGATAATGAACAGGGCCAAAAACCTAAAAGAAAAATCTGGTTATTTGTCTTTAAACACTATGAAATTCCTTTAATGACTTCTTCCTGAAACCAAAACCTATCTTTTAAATTTCACTGTTTTTCTTGAATTATATAATTGTAAAATTGTAGCATACTGCAATCTCTACAAAATCAAAATTGATGTTCACCCAGGGGGCAATAGAAAGGTGCATAATGGATAAAAGAAGGCTGCAAAACTTGACAAAGAATTGTGAAAAAAAAAAACTAGAATGAAGAATGCAATTAAAAATGTGTACGAGAGAAATGGAGGCAGCAAAGTAGTTCAGTGAATAGAGCATGGGGCTTGGAATCAGGAAGACCTGAATTTAAATCTAGCCTTAAATATTCACTAGCTATGTGATCCTGAGCAAGTCTAACTTCTGACTGCCTTAATCCATTGGAGGAGGAAATGTCAAAACACTTCAGATTCTTTGCCAAGAAAAACCCAAAACAGATCACAAAGAGTCAAACACAGCTGAATAACTGAGCAACAACCATGAGAGAAAAAGGTAGGCTAGTCATGTTAGAGAAGCAAGGGATATTGATAGAAATGAGACTCATTGTTACCATCATGATCTTGAGAAAGAAAAACTAAAGAAAATTCTCCATCAACATTAGAAGAATCCCTTATGGTGACTTTATATAAGAACATCAACAAAAGTTCCATCAGATGGACAGAAAAGAATTGTTGTATTATGTATTGTTGGAGGGAATACCCATATTGAGCAGATGATTACCTGTCCATTAGAGTACTTGAGCATTCAAAGAAATACAAAGTAATTTCAAGAAAGCCAGAATTCTAATAATTGAAGAAATGAGAAAAAGAAGTAGTCCCTGGACTATGCTTTGAACAAAAGAGCACATGCCAAACATAGATGAACACTTGCACAAAGACAGGTACTAGAATGGTATTTAAGGAAGAGTTAGCAGGCTAGTCTGACTGAATTGGAGAGTACACAAAGAGGAAGAATTAAGGGGCCTAGAAAGGGAGGCAACCACATTCTAGAAGGTATTAAATGCTAGGATGAGGAGTTTGCATTTTATCTTAGACAACAGAGGAAGCCACTGAAGATTTTAGAAAAGGGGGTGACCTTGTTCAGATCTGTTTTAGGTATGTTAATTTTGTCATTGTGGAGGTTGTAAAGGATGAACTGGCAAGAGAGACCATGGAGAGTATTTTTTTCCCTAAATACAAATAAAGACAATTTTTAAAATTCATTTAAAAAAAACCTTTGAATTCCAAATTTCCTTCCTCCCTCCATCACCTTCTTCTTCCCTACAGTGCTAAGTAATTTGACATAGGATTTATATGAGCAACCTTGTAAAACATATTTCCATATTAGTTGTATTGTTGGAATCTTTACAAACTGCTAACTCATTAGAGTTGATAGATTATTGATCTGATCTTACAAGGAGATGTTTTGGGTCAGAACCTGAAACAAGGTACTAAGTAGAACTAATTGATACAATGCTTGTGTTTGCACCTTTACTCATTGGAGTTCACACGTTTGGGAAATTTCAGGGTTTAGTATGAGATATCCGAATTCATACCTCCCTTGAAGCTCTTAGGGCCAGAGAGCACTATAGGAGAAAACCCATAATCCCATTCTCTCAGAAGAGTCATATATAAGCCAGTGAAGAGAGATTCATTCCAGAGAATATTTTCCACTTGGCTGGCTGGTGGTGGAAGAAGAGTTTTCAGAGGAAGAAGCTATGAGTCGAGAGTTCAGTGAAGATTGAGAAGGTTCTCTCAGAGGCAAGACAGATTCAACTTGGTGCTGGCTCTGGAGGCTGAAGAAAGCAGAGGCAGAGGCTGAAGGACAAAACCTTTGGATTTGGAGACATTCGGAGGGAGCTCTTGGAACCAAGCAGAGAGAGAGGCCTCAACTAACCAGGCTACATTGGAAGGAGAAAATAAATGTTTATATCTTTACCAGCTGGCTGCATTTGGGGTAATTATTGATCTAAACAGATACTAAGGCTGCCTCCAAGAAAACCTCCCCGAGAAACTTACCTCCTCTCCCCCAGAGAGAACCATATTATTATTTTAAAGAAGAACAAGAAACCCAACATGTATTTTGTGAAAGAAGAAACACAAGGAAAGAAAAATGAAAAAAAAAAGTGAAAAATTGATGTTTTGATGTCCATTCATACACTATCAGTTCTTTCTCTGGATCTGGATAATGTTTTCCATTATGAATCCTTTTGAATTTTATTAGATCATTGTATTGCTGAGTATAGCTAAATCATTCATAGTTCATCATTGTACAATATTAGTGTTACTGTATTTAATTTTCTGGTTTTACTCACTTCACTTTGCATCAGTTCATGTAAGTCCAAGTTTTTCTAAAATCCACCTGCTTATTATTATAGCACAATAGTCTTACAGTACTTCCATATGTCTTAACTTGTTCAGCCATTTCCCAATTGATGATCATCCCTCAATTTCCAGTTCATTGTAAACAAAAAAAAGCTGCTTTAAATATTTTTCCACTAATAAGTCTCCCTTCCTCTTTTTAAAAAATCTCTATGGGGCATAGCAGATTGGGCATTCTTAACTTTTTTTTTTCATCATGGACTCTATTGAAAGTCTATTGAAACCTATGAATCCTTTTTCAGGATAAAGTTTTTGACTGTATAACAAAATATATAGATTCCAAAGGAAACCATTTATGTTGAATTGCATTTATCATAATAATAAAAACAAAAAAGTTTATGGATTCCAAGTTAGGAAACTCAGGACTAGAAGCTATTGTATTAATTCAAACAAGGGATCATCATGGCCTTTACTAGGATGAGTGCTGTGAAAATGGACAGTGGAAGTGACAGTACTTGGGATCTGATTGTATAGGAAATGAAGGAAAAGTCAAGGATTACTTCAAAATTACCTACCTGAGTGACTGGAAGGATTAGTGATACCATTAATAGAAAATTCGGAAGTTGGCAGGAGGGATGGATTTTAGGAAAAATTTAATGAGATCTATTTTGGACATGTTGAAATGATATGATTATAGGATTCATAGATAAAGTTTTCCAGCAGATAGTTTGTAACATAAGAATGAAGTTTAGAAGAGAGAAATATACATTTTAAAGTTTTTGCAAAATATGATCATTGAACCTGTGGGAGCTGATGAAATCATCAAAGAACAGAGTAAAGGAAAAGAGGGCTCTTTTTTAAAGGCACAGTAACCCATGAAGCTGTCCATTAAGTTATGAAGGGGGTTATGGTCTATTTGGGTGGAAGGAGTACCTACAGTGATGAAATCTTAGATCTTTTGAAGTAATGAAGAAGTAAAACTAATCTGGGTATAAATGTGGCAATGAGTGTCAAGAGGTTAAAGTATAATTCTTTCAGGTAACATATTTGTAGTTTGCCTGAACCTTCTATAGTTACAAGACCTTAAATCAAAGAGATTGATCACATGTTGGGAATTAGAAGCATTGGAAACAAACTCTCAGGGGAGATTTTTGTGGGACAGACAGATATGATACTTCTAATTTAATGCTCTGAAGTCTACCACCCATGCATGTGGTCAAGTTGTGATCACTGATTTGTCTGACTAGCCAGGGAAAATCTTGAAGTTGAGCTTAAGTGTCTAAATTTGAAAAGCACTGAAGTGTTCTTCCTGAAAATTCATACTTTCCTCTAATTTTCCTAATGACAAGAAAAGGAAAAAGTGAATCAAAGGACCAAGCAATTTTTCTGGTTAGCTTTCCTTGCTTTCACATAGTTTTGTTCAGTCATGTCCAAGTCTTAGTGACCTCATAGAGCACAGCACACCAATGCTGTCCGAGGATGTTTTCTTGGCAATGATTCTGAAGTAGTTTACCATTTCCTTCTTCAGTGGATTAATACAAGCAGAGCTTAAAAGACTAGCCCAGAGTCACACAGCTAGAATGTTTTTTGAAGTGGCATTTGAACTCAGATTTTCCTGACTCCACTCTATCCACTGAACTACCTACCTGCTTCTGATTAACAAAGTAGTTCTGGATAAGTGGTAATAATTTACTCAAAAGTTAAACCAAAACAGTAAAGAAAAAGAAAATTCATGAGGTCCTCAAAGACTTGAAACTAACAAATGCCTCAGTTGTCAGATGTAAAAAGTTGATAATCAACAAACAGTTGTTAAGTGCCCACTATGTGCCTGGCTCCAAGATAAGCACTGGAAATGAAAATACAAGGAATAATCTTCAGTCACTCTCAAAACATAATATTAATAATATCCCTAAAGCAATAGGTTCTCAAATAAAGCTTTTTGGCAAGATAGGAAGGAGGCTTATTCTGGTCAGTTGAGGATGCCATTAGGTGGGTGTACATCTGCCTGGAAACTCTAGAAACCAATAACTTAAATGACTAAGGGGATGGAAAAGTGGTTTCAATGAGAAAAGGATGACGATAATTCTGCTTAAGCGAAAGGTTAAGGAGAATATTGCTCAGCTGTTCTTTCTTCATAGATTGTAGAACAAAAAAAAAATGAGCTTCAATTGCAGCATGAGTTAAAGAGAATTAAGGTGAAACTTCTTAATCAAACATTGAAACAGGTTGCTAAAAGAAACTGTGAAATAGAAGTTCTTAGAGATTTTCAGAAACATCATAGATAGCCAGCTACCTGAGAAGAAAGAAATGCTCTTTTCCCTCTCCTGCTCCCCTTCCCCCACATGCAGGCAAGAGATATATCAGGCATCTGTTCAATATTCCTCTAGTTCCATATTTTTGTAACCTCTACTATATATTTTTATAAATACAGGAAAAATACATAGTCCAATATTTTCATATGTTTGTGCCCATGTGCCCTCATTATCTGTAGATGAGAAGCAGCTTGGCTAGTGAAAAGAGAACCAGACCAAAGTCATAAAAACCTGCTGTTAAAGTCCTGCCTCTGACAATGAGCTAACTATGTGACCTTGGGCAAAGTTCTTAACCTCTCAGTATCCCCCAAGCAATTCTAAGATTACAAATTGCAAAGAAGGTCATGATTTGCTGTGGAAGAGGAAGTTTCCTTATTGGGAATCCCCAGATCTCCTGGACCATATGCAGACATCATCTTTGTAAGGAATTCCCTGGTGAGGAAAGTCTTACTTTCTCTGCAGATCTCCTGCTACTTTTAGCCGTAGGTGTCTGAGGGACAGGAAAGGTATATGACTTGACTAAGGTAACATTTTGTATATACTGGAGGGGACTTAAACCTAGGTTCTCCTGAATTGAAGGCCATTCTAGCTCTCCATTTTAGTAAGAAATTTTTTTCTTTCCGGGAACATTTCATCTTCCCACCCCATGGGCATTATTCTCAATAATGACTCATATTACTTAGTGCTTTCTGCTTTCCTCACAACAAGCCTATGAGATAGGTTGTTCACATGTTATCATCTCCATTTCAGGATAAGGATTAATCAAAAGATAACTTGCATAGAGTGCTGAACATGAAGTCAAAAAAATTGGGTCTAAATCTTGTTTCTGGTACTTAATAACTGTGTGACATTGGGCAAGTCTTTTAATCATTCTAAATTTCTCATCTGCAAATTGAAGATAATAGGGCCTAGAACACTTACCTCATAGTATTATTGTAAAGTTCAAACATGATAATTACAATTGCTTTTACACGGCACTTAAGAGTGAGGTGTGTGTGTGTGTGTGTGTGTGTGTGTGTGTATGTGTATATGAATGTGAGTTAATAAATGTTACCCCCAGTTATATATCTAGTAAATATCAGAGTTGAGATTCAAACCTTGGTCCATTGTACTTTCCTCTCCACCAATTGACCTGACTTTCAGAATTAATCATCATTTTGCATCATCCTCCTAACTGGAAGTTGAATAGTTTCATCTCTCTTATCTATCTGGTGGTTTTGATTATGAATCAGTCATCCTGACCTCATAGTCTAGATTACCATCAGAAATAAAGAATATTTATGCACATGTGAGTACATGTAAATGAATATATGAGAATGAATGAATGAATGAAAAATAAGCAAAATTTAAGTATTTACTATATGCCAATGAAATGACTATGCTAAGTGCTGGGATTACAAATACAAAGTCAATTCAGTTCCTGCCTTCAATTAGCTGACATTATAAGAGAAAGATATTAGAAAGTAGTGGTCAATTTTTTTTGGCTTAGAAAATCACTGGGAAGCTCAGTGGAACCATAGGCGAGCTTCTGCACAAAGGAAGCACAAAGTTTCCTTTTCAGAAGCAATAGTAGTGTTGGCTTGATTACTGTTCCGGGCTTATGGGAAATGAAGGGGGAAGGAGAGGTGGCAGGGCAGAGAGCAAGGAAATGGGGGAAGGGAAGAAGCATTTAAGTGCCTAGATTGTGCTGTGCTAAGGACTTTACAAATAATATCTCATTGGATGATCAAGTTAAATTGTAAACATGTAAAGTGTGAAACGTGGTTTGGGGTCTGGGACTGGTTAAATATAGTAGACCATGTGTGTTTATACTGACTGACCCACCAATCAGGATGGTATGGTACCAAGTTGATGGTTCCAAAAGTGAGTGGATTAAAACAACTTTAATTCCAGATCATATTTCAATTTCTTCTACTTGCTTTCCTTACCCACCCTTCTTGCCATCTACTTAACTAGATATATGCTTTGAAGGGAGAGAAGGAAGGAGTGAGAAGAGAGAGACAGAGACAGACAGACACACACACACACAGATTGAGATTCATTTATGGTTTTAAAGTGACCTTTGTGATTATTGTATTTTTTTAAAAATGTCATTTAAATCCCACAAAAGGGGTAAGGAAGAGAGAGAAATCCAAATTATGCCATCATAAAATATGTTTATCTGGTAGTTAGGTCAGGCCTTGTACATAAAACATTCAATTGAATTCAACTATTCATTTATTAAGTGGCTACCACATATAAACCACAGTGCTAGAAGTTAGCCAATGGAAGATAATACCAAAATAATCTGAAATAGTACCAAAATTCACAAATATTATATTGCCCTCTAAGTTTCTGGTTTTGGGGGAATTTGTAATCATTTTGGCATTGCTCAGCTCTCTAGACTCTTATCTGAGGTAAGAGCCAGTCACTTCAAGATCTATGAGTATCTATAAGTATTGAACCATATTTTGAGAAAACCTTATGTTTGAGGAAACCTCAAAGATATTCAAAGTAGCCTAGAATTGGCACATCCCAGGCCAAGGTACTCAAATTATAGATTTGCAGCCAAAAGGCTTCTTTGCTGTTCGCTCTTCTATAGCATATCTTTTTACAACCAGTTATTACCACATCCTTTGGCTTTACACTATTCTTGAGATTTTATCTTACTCTCAGCTGGCACAATATAAAGTCCAATCTACTGCTATTATGTGCTGCTTATTATAAGATATGGAAGAAGACTGATTTGAGAAAATCACTTTTTTTTTTTTAACTGTCTAGATATATAGGGGTCCTCAAACTACGGCCCGAGGGCCAGATGCAGCAGCTGAGGACGTTTATCCCCCTCACCCAGGGTTATGAAGTTTCTTTATTTAAAGGCCCACAAAACATAGTTTTTCTTTTTACTGTAGTCTGTCACTCCAACAGTCTGAGGGACAGTGAACTGGCGCCCTATTTAAAAAGTTTGAGGACCCATGGGACATGTCTATTTTGGTCATTATGCTCATGCTTTTCCAGTAGTTCAAAGTTACATTATTACATCAGCATGAATAATCTTTTACTGGTACAAGTCACAGCCTTAGTATGTGGTTGAATGAATTGTTCTGACTAAAAGAATCCATCATCTGGTGGCTATCCTAATGCTGAGCCTCTTGAACTCATCCACAGACACCCAGTTGGCCAGCAGACTAATACTCCCTTACACTTTATTTTTAATTCAATAATTTTACGTGCATAAAATTTGCCAAATTATTTTATGGATCTTTACCTTCAGCTGGAGCATTTCCACCCTGGACATTTCTGGTATAGATCATTTGTGCTCTGTGACTGGCAACCATGCCTGATTAGACATAAGACTAAGCAATTCCTGGAGGAATATAACCCCAGGGTGATGAATTTGTGTTTGGGAACTTCCTTGTAGAATCTGTAATAGATTGTTTTGTTAAAAAAAAATCATATTGTTGACTTTGTCTTGTACATTCTTTTGAACCATTCCTTTTTAGCCTTATCCCTGGACTTGTTCACAGGATCTTTGTTCATCTTAGCTGACCTGCTGTTGTCTTCTTCTTTTTGTTGTCCTTGGAATTCATTGAAAGACCCCAAGAACTTTTATGTCAGAAAGTAGACTACTCCAAATTTGGCTTGCTGAGCTTGTATTGTATCTGTTGCTATAGTCTTCCAGAAGCAAGAGGTTACCATATATCATCATCATCATCTGACATTGGAGTATGACTCTGTTAATGATCATCAAAAAGTGACACTAATGGTATTTTATATTTGTACAAGGCTTTAACTTTACAATGTTCTTTCTCTTTGGATTGAGTGAGTATATAGAATTAGAACCATAAATTAAGTTTTCTGACATATGGTACCAAAAGTGAAATAAGGTATGAGTATACAATGTCTGACCTAGAATGAGAGAAAACAGAAAGTGAATAGCTAAAAGTAAGATACCTATAAAAGACCTTCTGAAAGATAATGGACTAAGGGAAATTATTATTTTTGTGAGTTGATTGGTAGAAATTTGCTAATTTCATACCAAAACATTTTGAGGATGTAGATCAAACATGAAGAGGAAATTCAGGGAAAATACCCAGCAAGGTGTGTTTTTTTAAGCCCTAGAAAAAGTAAAGCCAGCTATAAATAGAGGTTCACTTAGTAGTCTGCACAGACAGGGGCCAACACAGCAAATGGGCAAGTCAAACAGCAGTATGCTATGCTAGTTATTTATGAAAGTTAAAAGCAAAAGCCAGAAGCAAAAAGTGACTGAGAACAGAAGCTCTCAATTTTAGCAAACATGGAGGGTGTGCAAATATTGTCTTATGATTACGTTTCTGCTAGTTTCAAGTAACAACTATACATGCACAAAATTAGGGTTGGTCTCCCTCTTATAGGGAAGAATGAAAGGAATGGAAGAAACATCTCTAATTTCCAATGAAAGAGGCAGCTATTGATTAGCTTCATTTAAAAAAATAGAGAGATTCAGTTGACATCTTGAGGTGAGTGTCTGCAATGCACTAAAGTCTTTGAGACTTGTCCAGCCTGATGATCAATACTTATTTCTAGTGATTCATGCAAAAACAAATTGTATCAACAGAAGGAACCCAGGAAGGATTGTCAGTCAATCAACAAACATTTATTAATTGCTAAGCTCTGGAGATACAAAGAAAAGCAAAAAAAAACAAGAACCACAACAGTTCCTGTCTTAAGGACTGTATGTTCTAATGGAGAAGATAACATCTAAATGACTAAATACATAGAAGATATTTTCTGAGATATTGAACGTAATATGAAAGGGAAAGGTATTAATAAGTAGGAGTACTGGGGGGAGGGGGGATCTCTTACTAAAGACAAGATCTGAGCTGAGCCTTGAAGGAAATCAGAGAAATTGAGAGGTAAAGATACAAAGCATTTCAGGCATTTCAGGGGACACAGGGCAAAGGCATGGAGATGGAAGATATATAACAATGTTTAAAGGGCTGCAAATAGGTAAGACTAACTGAATTATAGAATTCATGGAGTGGAATAAAATATAAAATGGCTAGAAAAGTAAGAAGGGGACAAGTTCTGAAGATGGAAAGATAAATTCTATTATGGATGGGTTGAGTTTGAGGTGCCAACAAAATAACTAATTTGTGATGTCTAAGAGGCAGTTGGAGATGCATGACTGTAGCTCAGCAGAGTAGGACAAATATATGAGTCTGGCAATTAGCTTCAGAGGCATAATAATTGAACCTATAGATGCTCATGAGTTCCCTAAGTCTAAAGCATAGAATATGTCACATAATATTGGGAAACACTTACATATATTGAGTATGACACAGATGGAGAATCAGGTAAGGAGACTGAATAGAAAGATCAGTTGGACATAAAAGAGAAACAAGAGAGAAATGTCACAAAAACTTAGGGAGTATGTACAAGGAAGTGATAGACAGGATCAATTGCTTCAGAGAGGTCAAGGAGAATTGGGATTGAGAAATGACCATTAAATTTTTAAAAAGTACTTTTTAGAGAGTATGAAAGTTTGGGGAAGAGTGGTCTTGAAAAGTTTGAGGAGAGATGAGAAGTTTTAGAATAATCACTATGGAAAGTGGGAAAACAAATCAATTAGAGAGGAAGAGAATATTTGTTTAACTTTGATGAGGGAACAGTTGGGATTGGAATATAAATTTGTAGTGGACCCAGTCAGCACAGTTTTTAAAAAATCCTTCCAGCTTCATTTTAGCAGTATGTGAATAGGAGCAAAGAAGATGGATGGTGGGAATGATCCAGGATAGGGCCTTGGTAAGACATGAGACATGATCAGACCAAAGGGACAATGGAACTAAAGATGAAAGATAATATAAAGTGGAGTGTAAGGTACCCCTATAAAACTGCTAGGTGGTGCAGTGGATAGAATTTTGGGTCTGGAGTTAGGAATATTTGAGTTCAAATTTTGCCTCATTTATGTACTAGTAGGTGATCCTGGGCAAGTTCCAACTTTACCTCAGTTTCCTGTCCTGTAAAATAAGCTCTAAATCCATTATAGTGTTTGCCATGAAAATCCCAAATGAAGTCATAAAGACTCAGATGCAACTAAACAACAATCAAATTGTTTCACCAGAAATTGAAATAGAAAAGGGAAAAAAATATATATAGCTAATAAATGGTTGATGGCCTGGGCAAAGGTTTGAGGATTAAAATAAATAGAGGTCATGATGAGGATGAAGAATAGGGGGATTATGAAGCAAAAATTCTGGGCCACTTTCAGCACAGCAACCATCAGAGTTAGGTCAGAAAGGCATTTCCGATCCACAAGGCATTCTGAGGCCCATTCTAAACCATTTTGCACAGGGCAGGGGGAATTCCACTAAAACCTCTAACACCATCTGCCCTTATAAGCTTTAGGTGACAAGGAAGTCAACTTAATGACAATCCTGAGAAGGCCTCTCAGTCTCCCTAAAGGGAAATCAGCCCACCTACATAAAACAGATGCTTCTCCTACTGCAGCAACAAATGGAAGATCTTAAGGGCCCAGGTCAGGGAGTTTGGAGGATATTATAGATTGGGGCAAGCCATTCAGATAGGGATTCGATTAGATAATTTCTAAGATCCTTTCCAAATCTGAGATGCTATAATTCTCTGAGTGGAATTCTTTTCCATTACATCAATCTGATAGGAGTTTTTGGTACTCAGCTAAAAACTTTTAAGGGTAACCCATATACAGTGTGTCTCCTCTAGCATCTTACATTCTGAATTTTTTGGATCTGTTTCTTTTAGTCCACTTGCTTCTATTCTCATCTCAAGCTCATCTGCCTTATTAATAATTGGCAGCAACCTTTTCAATTTTCCCCTCTAATAAGCTTGGTGAGCATTGTAACTTATCACTTTGTGGGTTTAATTCTTCTACAAAATTTTTGACACGATTCCTCTAATGCTTCCAGGTAAATTAAAGGATCACCTGAATAACTCAAAATTGATGAGGAAAGCTCTGAAGCAAACAACCCAGTTAGTCTTGGTTAGGATTTGAAAATGTCCCATTAATTGTTCTTCTGCTACTTGACAAATTCGTATCAGGCATTGCCTTACATTCAAGGTGGATTTAAGTTTTACTTGTAAGTATCTTCTGTAGAAAACAGTGGGACTTGATTCCACTTATTTTTTTTTTTTCATTGAGTCCAAGTGCCATCATAAGAGCTATATATCCTCAAATTGGGCACATAGAACTATAGTTCTATAGAGAAGAAGGAAAGAAATTGTGAAACTCTTTAAAATTCTTCCTAAAATCTCTGGGGTTTATTCCTTACTGGAATTGGTGACGACCATTCAGGAAGTTTGTTCCTCAAATTAATTCTCAAAAGAGTCATTCCCTGGAGAAAGAGTCCTAGAACCTTGGCTCTGGAGGTGTCAGGTTTCAAGATCCCATGGAACAATGTATTTTCCCCCCCTTTTAGTTTGCTATTATAGCCTAATGCTTATTTACATTTGTTATATTGAACTCTGGTTTTAAGATAATGGGAGGATACTGTTGCAATTTTGGGATGTGTGGCTGAAAGAAAGAAAAACATTTTTTTAAATTTACATTTATATAAATCTTTATGGTTAATTTATTTTTTATAGCTAATTATCTCATAGAAGTCTTATGAAGTTGTTGGCATATCCATAGTCCCATTTTATAGATAGGAAAACTGGCTCTGAGAAGTCACTTGACTTGTCCATAGCTACTATTTGGAGAAAGCAAGGCTGAAATACTGATCTTCTGATTCCAGAAGTCTTTCCACTGTACCAGATTGTACCAGATTGTATTGTTTATCATCAGCAATTCCTTCATGTTTTGGGCGATTAAGATTAGTTCTACAAGTAATTTCTTCATTGACCAAAAAAAAAAAAGTGATCATTATTTTTTATCAATTAATCAGTAAGCATTTACTAAGCACTTTTCATATATGCCATGGACTGTGTTACATGATAGGTACGAAGACAGAAATGAAATAGTCCTTGACCTCAAGGAGTAAACTCCTATCAGGGGAAACAAGATGTACACATATGAATATATAGAAAAAGAACTTAACCAGAGTTTATTAAACACCTACTATGTGCCAAGCACTGTGCTAAATATTAGGGATGCAGGAAAAAACAGTCCTTGCTCTCTAGGATTTTGCAGTTTAGTCTGGAGACAACATGAAAACAATTAGATACAAACAAGATATATCCAGAATTAATAGGAGACAATCAACAGAGAGAAGGCAGTAACATTAAGAAGGATTAGGAAAAGCTTCTTGCAGAGGGTAAAACTGAGACTAGAAGGAAGCCAAGAAACCTTAGCAAGTAGAGATGAGAAGACCTCTAGGTATAAAAAATAAATACAAGTGGACATAGAACTATAGTAATCAGGAAGAAGGAAAGACATTGTGAAACTCCTTAAAATTCTTCCTAAAATCTGATTTAAATTGGAGGTATCTTCTGTCTTAGCTGGAATAACCCCATACTCCAGATTGGCATCTATAAGCTATGTTATGGATCCTCAAAAACAAATATCAAGAGAGATTTGGCTATGGCCTCTGAATATAAGGGACAGGAAGCACATCGAATTAAATCAATTTATGCAGGAGAAAAATCCTAGAATATTTATCATCAGTGTCACTGGTGTTTTCAGAATAAAATTCTGGGTTTCTAAAGACCTCTGTCTGAAATCACAGCTTGCTCTTTAATATGAAACGTCTATCAGATAGAAAGGCAGCTTATGCCTTATTTATGCTTTAAGTCACAAGCAGCCACGTGTATCAGTACTGGTTTATGTAGGTGGTTCAGGTTGTTGTTTTTAAATCTCACAATAAGGAGACATGATTGATACCAAGAGCAACTCTGTGATCTCTGCAAGGCTGTTGTTTCCTCTCAGAACCACCTTCTTCCCCTTCCCCTCCCCCCTGCCAGACTCAATTCTCCCTTCTTTAGCAGCACAGGGGACTCAAAGTAGAAAAAGCAAAATTGATTAGTCAGAACACTCTCCTCACTGGAAAAACCACAATCAGAAGGGCCAGGAAATGACAATTTTCACCCTCTTTTAGTGTGTGAATTATAGCATCATGTGAAACTAGGAACACTCATACATTTCAGGAAATTTTTTTCAAGGTTGTTGTTTTTTGTTCTATATGAATAGCATTCCTGAATTTTCCTGCAGACCATCCATGGTCTATGCCGGAAGGAAACTAGGAGAAACTTAGAGACTGAAGCCTTCTACTTATGAATAGAAAGTTAGCCCTAATGGAAACCTTGTTGCATTTCCTTTTTAATACATCCAGGATTGTCTAAGGGCAGAAAGGATAAGAATGACATTTTCCTTTTTAACAAAAAGCAGTCTACTTACTCTCTGGAAAGATATTGGACTTATGTTCTTTCTCTTCTCCTCCCTTCTGTCCCCCACTTTTTCTCCCCAAGAGTACAAGTAATATAAAGAAGAAAATGGTTACTACTCCGTCCTTTGAAATTCTTGTTTCCCTTGGGTAGTTCTGGGTTGATCCAAGATTTAGAAAACAGAAGGAAGAACGGGTCACTGGATTTGTAGCTACATTTGGCCCCTACTGATGTGCAAAGAAGCAATGTTTTGCTATTTCCTTTTGAGTTTCCCTTTAAGAAAAATAGTTTTTGCGAAAAGATCAAAAATGTTTGGGTAAAATGTTCCATACTTTATACTTAAACAAAGCAATTAAAAAGTCAACTGACTCGGAGAAGGAAAGGAAAGGAAAATATGATGTAATAAACATATTGTCAAAATTTTAATTAGGTTGTATTTGTCAAAGAGCTAGATGTGTTCTTTTCAATTCTAATAGATTTGTGATGAAAAGTGCCATCCACGTCCAGAGAGAACGACAATGACTGAATGTGGATCAAATCATAGTATTTTTACTTTTGTTGTTTGCTTGTTTTTTTTGCTTCTCCTATTTTTTCCCCTTTGATCCAATTTTTCTTGCATAGCATGATGAATATAGAAGTATGTTTAGAAGAATTGCACATATTTAACTTATATCGATTGCTTGCTATCTTGGGGAGGCATGAAGAGAGAGAGAACAGTTTGGAACACAAGATTTTGAAAAGGCAAATGTTGAAAACTATCTTTTCTCTAACTTGGAAAAAAATGCTATTAAAAATAAAAAAAAGAAAAGAAAATGTGTTCCTTTGAGATCCAAGAATGTATTTTGGGTGAATACTCTGTATAAATTCAAATTTCAGAAGTGAGTTCTCACATTCCTCAAACAACTAAGTTATTTTTCAGTGGGCTTACTCTGAAGTTTTGGGGGGGAGTTGGTGAGAAGGAGGCTTTTTTTTTCCCTCCCAAAGTGTTTAATAACTGGGCACAATAGAGAGTCAACTGGAACTAGAGGCAGGGAAACCTGAGTGAACCCAGTCAAAGCACTTAAACCTTTATCTCTCTCAGTTTCCTCATCTGTACAATTGGTATATAATAATATAATAATAAAATAACATATATCAATATCGCAGGGCTGTTGTGAGCGTCAAATGAGGTAATATTTATAAAGCACTTAGCACAATGCTTCACATATGTTGCTGTTCTTTGTTGTTGAGTCATAGCTGATTCTTTGTGACCCCATGGATCACAGTGCACCAGGCCCTTCTATTCTCACCATCTTTCAAGATATGTCCAAGTTAATATTTGTTGTTTCCATGACCCCATCTTCTCTTTCCTCTATGTCTCTCTCTCTCTGTCTTTCTCTCACTGCCTTTCTGGCTCTGTCTGTCTCTATCTCTATTTTTGTTTTCTTTCTGTCTCTTTCTATCTCTATTTCATCCTCTGCCATTCCCTTTTCCTTTTGTCTTCAATCTTGGCCAACATCTTGGTCTTTTCTAATGAGTCCCATCATTTCATTTTGTGGCCACAGTATTTAAGCTTCAGTTTTAGTATTTGACCTTCCAGTGAATATCCTGAATTTTTTAAGTACTGACTGATTTGTTCTCCTTGCTAGCTAAGGGATTCTCAAAAGTTTTCTTTGGAACTACAATTTGAAAGTGTCAGTTTTTCATTATAATCCAACTCTTAGCTATATATTACTAACGGAAAAACCATAGCTTCAACTATATGGACCTTCATTTGTAAGATGATACCTTTGTTTTTAAGTATCCGGTCCAGATTTCCCATATTTTTCCTTCTAAGGAGTAGGCATCTTTTAATTTCATGGTTACTGTCCACAGTGATCTTTAAGCCCAAGAACATAAAATTTGACAGTGCTTCCATTTCTTCTCTATTTACTAGGAATTGATGGGACCAGTAGCCAAGATCTTAGATTGTGTGTATGTTTTTTTTTAATATGATGCCTCAAATTAGCTTTTATACTTTCTTTAACACTCATCAAGAGGCTTCTTAATTTGTCTTCACTTTCTGCCATCAAAATGGTATAATCTGTATATCTGAGATTATTGGTTATCTTAATTTCACCTTTTGATTTATTAAGCCTTGCATTCCTCATGATGCCTTCTGCATATAAGTTAAAGAAGATGACAATAAACAGCTTTGTTGTTCATCTTTTTCAATCTTAAACCAATCTGTTGCTTTATGTTCAGTTTTAACTGTTATTTCTTGGCCCACATACAGATTCCTCCAGAGACAAATAGAATGATTTGGTACTCCTTTCCTTTTTCCTTACCTATTTGCAAAGTCTCATCAGATAACCATTTTAATTTCTTGCTCTTCTTTTCATTGCCCCTTCCTGTACAATATTGCAAACCTTTGTCCATAGTTCTTCAGGCATTTTATCTACTAGTCTCTTCCCTTAAATCTATTCATCACTTTCACCTCATATTCATATATGATGTTATTTAAGTCATACTTATGTGATCTGATGGTTTTTCCTAATTCCTTCAATTCAAATCTGAATTTTGCAACAAGAAGTTCATAATCTTGGTCACAATCATTCCAGGTCTTGTTTTAACCAACTGTATAGAGTTTTTCCATCTTTGGCTATAAGTATAATTCATCTAATTTCAATATTAACCATTTGGTGATTTCTGAGTACAGAGTTACCTTTGGGGTTGTTGAAAAAGAGTGGTTGTAAATATGACCAGTGAGTTTTCTTGACAAACTCTATTTGTCTTTTTTAAAGCTTTATTAAAGCTTTTTATTTACAAAACATATGCATGAGTAATTTTTCAATATTGACCCTTGCAAAACTTTCTTTTCTAAATTTTTTCCTCCTCTCTCTCACCTCCTCCCCTAGATGGCAGGTAGTCTAATACATGTTAAATATGTTAAAATATATGTTAAACCCAATATATGTATACACATTTATACAGTTATCTTGCTGCACAAAAAAAAAAATGGATCAAGAAGGAAAAAAAAAACTCTAGAAAGAAAACAAATATCAATAGAAAGAGTGAAAAATTGTGTGCTCTTGAGCAAGTCATAGCCTCTCTGGGTTTTGATCCCCACCTTCCTGTAAAACGAGGAGACTGAATTAAGTTGATATCTATGCTTTCTTTCATCCTTAAATTTATATGAGTCTATGAAAACCAATTCATTATTATCCAGAAAATATATTTATTTTAGCAATTATTTTATAATAAAAAATCAGCACTGGCTCTCTGCCCTTTCTCCTGGTGTATCAAATTCTTTAGCACTGATGTAACTGATAATAATTTGCTGTTTTTTTTAATATAAGTCAATGCATCATTATCAGTCTCACAGGTGAGAGATCACAAGCTGAAGATGATTTTAGTCTTACTGGTATTCAGGACCAAGTAGGAGATAGTCAAGTTCAAGATGCAGTCCCACCAATTTTATCTAAAATGCATGATGTGACTGATATTTCTTGTATATTTGCTTTAGCTAGTAGAGATGAAAAAGAAAGCATCAGGTTATTAAACTCAATTTAGCAAGCAGTTATTAAACATTTGCTCTATGAGAGACACTATGCTAGGCTCCAGGGATACAAAAACAATACAAAAGTATTTCCTAGCTCTCAAGTAACTTACATTCTACTTTATGGTAGGGTTGGGAAATACAACACATAGCTAAGTGAATGCAATGTAATTTCTTTAAATAATAACTTTTTATTTTCAAAATATATGCAAAGATAGTCATCCTTGCAAAACCTTGTATTCCAAATTTTTCTCCCTCCATTTCCACCCCCCCCACATTCCCTTCTCATAGACAGCAAGTAATCCAATATATGTTAAACATCTGCATTTATTCTCTACATATTTCCACATTTATCATGCTGCACAAGAAAACTCAGATCAAAAAGGGAAAAAAATGAGAAAGAAAAAAAAAGGCAAGCAACCAACAACAAAAATGGTGAAAATACTTCATTGTGATCCATATTCAATCCCCACAGACCTCTTTCTGGATGCAGATGGCTCTCTCTAGCACAAGTCTATGGAAGTGGCCGGAATCATCTCATGTTGAAAAGAGTCACATCCATCAGAATTGATCATCGTATAATTTTGTTGTTGCTGTATATAATGTTCTCTTGGTTTTACTCACTTCACTTAGTATCAGTTCATGTAAGTCTCGCCAGTCCTCTCTGAATTCATCCTGCTGATCTTTTCTTATAGAACAATAATATTCCATAATATTCATATACCATCACTTATCCAGCCATTCTCCAACTGATGGGCTCCACTCAGTTTCCAGGTCCTTGCTACTACAAAAAGGGCTGCCACAAACATTTTTGCACATATGGATCTTTTTCCCTTTTTTTTATGATCTCTTTGGGATACAGATTCAGGAGAGACATTGCTGGATCAAAGAGTATGCACAATCTGAAAACTCTTTGGGATTGGTTTCAAATTCCTCTGTGGAATGGTTAGATCAATTCACAACTCCACAACAATTAGTATCCCAGTTTTCCCCACATCCCCTCCAACTGTTATCATTATCTTTTCCTGTCATTTTAGTCGATCTGAGGGGTATGTGGTGGTACCTCAGAGTTATCTTAATTTGCAGTTCTCTGATCAATAATGATTTAGAGAAAATTTTCATATGACTAGAAATGGCTTCAATTTCTTTGAAAATTTTCTGTTCATATCCTTTGATCATTTATCAATTGGAGAATGCCTAATACAATATATTTTTTAACAGAACACACACTCTTAAGAAGGG
The DNA here is from genome assembly GCF_016432865.1 of Antechinus flavipes. NCBI lineage: Eukaryota > Metazoa > Chordata > Mammalia > Dasyuromorphia > Dasyuridae > Antechinus > Antechinus flavipes. Next base: position 462,437,334 of record NC_067398.1, on the reverse strand, counting down.
AGATAAGGAAAGACTTTGCTTAGATGTTATCCAGATGAACTTTGAAAGAAGCTAAGAATGATTAGTTTCCTAGTTCCCAAGACTCTAGAGAAAGAAAGAGAAAGGATACTAATAAGAAAGAAAAAGATTATAGGCTTAGAAGAAGCCTTGGAGGTCATCTTGTCCTGTACTTTAGATAAGGAAGCTAAGGTCTAGGTCTCACAGGTAGTAAGTAGCACAGACAAAATCTCTGATAACAAATTCATTGCTTCATACTGCCTTCCTGGGTTAACAGAGTAAGAGAGGCCTTTGTGGCCTTAGAGATTTTACTTATAACTCTATTTTCTTCAACCAGGGTCACCTGTGCATAGGTCTGTGTACACTGACTTCTTCACTTTTCTCTTGTGAGTCCTTTAGAGAATGTGCTATCCAGAATGCTCTAAACTAAATAGTTCTGTAACAGGTGTGGAAGCTCTATAAACTCTTTTAAATTACTCTAGTAGCCAGAGAGTAGAAGCCAAGGGATCTGTAGCATTGGTTCTATCTATCCTCTGTTTCACTAACTAGTAATTATCTTTTTAATGTTGTAATGCTAAATAATGATGTTGCTAATGTACACTGTACTTTGGTCTACAGGTACCAGCTGTTACAGCATTGAACAGCTGACAGTACGTTATCCACACATGCACACATTCACTCTTTACTACCTTCTCCCAACCCTCCAAAAACCTTTTCATGCACACATACACAAAAATCTCAAAGCAATGAAAGAAAGATGAACCTCCCCCTACACACACACACACACACACACACACACACACACACACACACACACCCTTTCCTCCTTAAGGGATGCCTCTGCCTCTGGGTGCCTCTCTGTTTCTGCTCATCTGTCTCTCACAACCCCTTCCTATCTCCACCCCCTACTGGGAGTGACTTCCTGGAACAGAAATTTATGAAGATATTACCCATTCCTCCTCCCCCAACCCCTCAATTTTTCTCTAGTGCTTTGGCCTATCACACAAGTCAAACTTGATTTGGCTTTTTTTCTTTTCCCTGCCCCTGTGAGAAAGCCCATCTCTCCATTCATTTCAGTAATCATGTTCTTGCCAGATAAAGTTTCCCATTTTTTTTTTTAGTCCGATAATTGACCCTTCATTAAAAAGAAGAAAAAAAAAACAGAAAATTACCAAGAACAAATGAGAGGCTGTTTGCTGTCCAAAAATAAATAAATAAATAATGAATCTGCCCCACACAGGCTTTACAGAAGCAGCCTGTCCCAGACAACATCTGCAGAATGAGTACATTTTTTTTCCCCTGTAACTTTAATCTCATAACTCATTGTTGATGTGGTATTGGTTACAGTAGCTAAAAGAGAGACAACAGCAGGTCAATTTGGCACCAAGCAAATCTGAATCTGCTGCAAGGGGTCTGTCCACCTTAGGATGAGAGGTTGACATATTGCCAAGAAATCTGGAAGGGGGAGGGGAAAGGCATGGGTATGGAGCTTCAGAAAAAGTGTTGTTTCTTCTGCCTTTTATTTTTGTCTTTTAAATAAGATTTTAGACCTGAAATTTCACCAGTAAGAATAATGGTAGAGATCACAGCACATCTACTCCAAAGGAAAAATAAAGAGCACACTCGTTTTTTCTGCTACCCTACATTTCATGGACTGATAAGGCTCCTGTTGCTCCAGTCTGTAGAATTAGCAAAAGGGAAATAGCTCCATCTTCTTTAAGTCCTTTAGCTGACTTCTCCATCTTGAGCTCTGCCTCCTCCAGATCTTCCCTAAAGCATTAGGTCTAGCTTTCTCCCTTCCCGAATCTGTCATACTAGAGGAGGAAAGTTCCTAACTTCAACTTCAGCAAATTCTTATTTGCTGAAGAGGCTGAAGGGAAGTCCTAAATGCTGGGATTTTCTCCCTCCATCTTGCAGTTTATTCTAGCACATGGATGGTACTTCCTAATATGTTGTCCCTTTGAACTAATTGTTAAAAGGCACGGTGATGTCATAGGAAGAGCACTGTCATTGGGGTCAGATGACCTGTATGATTTAGCTGATTTTTGTCCTGGCTCTGAGTTCAGACTTTAATCTAATTTAAACAGTGACTGGCAAATCACTTATCTTTCAGTCTTCTCCTCTACAAAATAGGAATATTAATAATTTCTTTTAGGAAGGCAATTTATAAATGGGAAAGCATCATATAAACAGAAGTAATTATTTTTATTTGTGCTCTGTAACTACTGTGCTCCCCCCACCTCCCATTCTTTGGATTGCTCAAAGACTAGCAAAGGTAGAACCAGAAACAATGGGTAGAAGTTTTATGTGTAGGCTCAGTGGGAAAGGAAAGTTTCCTAACAAATAGAATGCTTCCCAAATGAAATGGACTGCCTTGGGACGTATCTCTATCTCTAACAGTCGTCAAGCAGTCTTCTCATTGGTTGGGAACGCTGTAGTGGCAATGCCTATTCATGTATAGTCTAGATTACATGGTGTGAGATCTCTTTTAACTTTGAAGCAACATGGTACAATGTAAAGCGATTTGGCTCAAGTCAGAGGACCTGGGTTCAAATTTCACCTCTGATACAACTTATATGACTTCACACAAATCACTTATTCTCCCAGGGTCTGAGTTTCCTTACCTGAAAAATGAAGAGGTTAGATCAGAAGGTGTCTGAGCTCCCTTTTAATTGTAGATCTCCAATCTCAGGAAAATAAATGTTGCTAGTTACTAGTCCTGACTTGATGAAGCTCTCCCAGGAGAGATTTTGTGATGTACCAGTCAGAAGATAGGAAACAAGATTCTTCCAGTTGCCTCTCTCCAGATACCTCATTGCCATATTTTTCAGGACTGTGTCATTAATCAATAGATCTTCATTAAGTCAGACTAGCAATAGACCATTTATCTTCCTTCTTCACTGCTTCCTTCTCCTGCTCTTCATCATAACTAATATCTATATAGCCCTCACTATATACCAGGCACTACACTGGACACTTTACAATATAAAGACCAGACCAGCTAAAGTTAGATGATAGGGTACTGGACTATACCTCTGAGGTTCCTTTCAGCTAGAAGTCTATGATCTTGGGACTAATTAAAGGCCACCAAGTATTAATAATAATATTAATAATAGCTCACACAGTTAATTAGCACACTATGGTCTGCAGAGTACTTTCTTTACAGCAACCATAAAAGTCAAATAGTGCAATATTACCAATATTTTCTAATTGGAAAACTAGAGATTTACTGACTTGTCCAAGATTCTACAAGTAAGAGGATTATTTATCATAGATCATGAAGCTAGCAGATACCTCCAGGTGCATCAAGTTCAGTGTCTTCATTCTTACCAGTGAAGAGGAAAACAAGAATCAGAAAAGCGTTCGTTGTCAGAGGGGAGATACAAGGTTTTAGAGCCAATAGTCGGAATTTCCTCCTCAAGCAGAATTCAAAGCTAACTCTCCGACTCTAGATCCAGAACACTCCACACTGACTCCCAGTATGAGACATGTTATGATTAAGAATGGCGAAGGGAAAGAAGGGTGTCATCTGGGTCAGGCAGAGCATGTACCCACACTGATGAAATCATAGATATTCTGGTGTGAGGAGAAGCTGGTCAAACCAAACAGATCCAAACAACCCCTTCCCCCCTTTTTTTCTCTTCTCTTTTGTTCTTTCTGCATTTCTCATCCTTCCTTCCTCCCTCCCACCCCTCCACACCCAGGGATAGGATCCTTCAGGCAATTTCTGAGGCCTGATTCTCTTCATGTCACAAAGTACAGTGCTCCTGCTGACACCGACTGCTGCAACCCCTGAGCTCCTCCTCCCCTTCCCCCTCCCAGGCTCTCTGGCCTAATCTGTTTGTCTTTTAAACTAGTGTACTCTGGGAACAATAGAGAGCCTTGTGCTCGGGGGAGACTGTGCGTCCCTGTCCTTGCAGCTGGCGTTTCCACCAGTGCTAAGCTCCAGTGGCCCAGGCTCACTCAGCTCAAACCTCCTCTCCCTTCATCCGCCTTCAAGGCCTGCCCACTGGGCCTGCTATCAGTTACATGAAACATTTGGTTTCCAATGGGGTATTTGTGCTGGAAGGCAATGGTCTATGGGAGCAGCAGCAGGCAGCGAGGGAGCCTGAGCACAAGCTCATCCTGGGCTTAGTTTACAACAGTTTCTCCCACACAGAAAAGTACAATGGAGACGGATCATGCACATGACAGGCTGGAGGCGGCTCCAGGGGATCCATAATTTATGATGTTTTTCTTACCAATCCGGTTTTGGATTTCACAAGCATTGCCAATGAGTTTCCTTCCCATTTGTTGCTTCCTTCTCTCACTGCGGAGAGACTATTCCTCCCTACTCCTCTCAGACAAGATCACCCACCTCACAAAGACATTTTCTTTTCTTTTTTAAAGTATGTGGGTTTAGGAGACCAGTTAAGTAAAACTTCTTTACATTATTGGGAATTACTGATGAGTAAATTCCCTCCAGGAATATTGGTTGGGCAGCTGGGTGAAACAATGGTTAGGCCACAGGGCCTGGAGTCAGGAAGACCTGAATTCATCTTTGCCCTCAGACACTTACTATGTGACCCTGGACAAGTCACTCACTCTGTTTGCCTCCTGATTTTCTCATCTGTAAAATGAGCTGGAGAAGAAAATGGCAAACTATTCCAGTGTCTTTGTGAAGAAAACCCCAAATGGGGTTATGAAAAGTTGGACAAGGCTAAAAAATGGCCGAACAACAATAGAATACTGAGGAACCTCCTCACACCTTAGTCTTAGTCACTTGGGGTACTGAGAGGTTAAGCCACCTTTCCACTGACACACAGCCAGTAGAGGTAAGACTTGAACCCTGGTCTTCTCCACTTCCTCACAAAACCTCAGTTTTTATGAATATGAAAATAACTGTCTTGATGCTGTTCTGTAATCCTTAACAGCAGCCCCAAATGTCTCTGAAGTTTATCTGGTCATTTAGCAAAACCTGGTCACTAGTAGATTCTGGCTATAGGCTACTGACTGATGTGGGATAAAGCATTGACTGAAGTCATTCCTCTTAGATGCTCTGGGGAAGTAGTAAGAGAAGGAAAAAAATTAAATCATTTATATTATTTGTAAAACAGCCTTCATGTCCTTAAATGAGTTTTTACACTCTCTAAACCATGGAAATTTAAAATTTTGCTAAACAAGTTTCATAAACAAGTCTCCACTCTGAAGACATTTCTGTGGTGCAGCAGGGAGGAAATATTGGTTATGAGCTGCTTTGGGATCCCCACTGGTGAACAATGCTTTAATCAGACACATTTCAAGGATTGTTCCAATGACTTGTGAGAACTTTATGATTGAAGGCGATTCCTTATACAATAAAGAAAGAAATAGTAACCTGTAGTGTTCTTTAAAGGGAAACTAGAAAAAGCATCCATCTTCCAGACTCCACCTAAGAAAGAAAATTAAGGAGGAGGGAGTGTGGTGTTTTTTAAAAAACCCTGTGCTCCCCACTTTTTCCTTTAGAACTTCAATACTGTCTAAATAAACTGGAGCCTACTGTCCTGTCTATAAAGAGGAGCCTGTTTTGTAAAATCCACAGCTCAATTCCTTTACTCTGCTCCGTCACTACTAGTGCCTTTCCTCTGAGATTACCTTCCATTTATATCATCTTCCATTTATAATTTTTTACATGTTTCTCCCATTAGAATGTGAACATGAAAGCAAGGGCCATGTTTTTACCTTTATTTTTATACCCAGTCCTTATCATAGTGTCTAACACATAGTAAGCCTTTTATAAATGCTTGTCAGCTCATTTGAAGCCCAAAATCAGATTTGAATTTAATGCAGAAAGATTTGAACTGAAAAAAATAAGAGGAGCGCAACCTCTGACTGTGCAGGCCCTTCCTGGACAGCGAACTGTGAGTGAGCCACTTCCCATCCCAGATGTATGAGGCCCAATCTCTTTAGACACTCTAGGGATGGGCTGTGAAGCTTACAGACAGAGGCAGCCTTGCTGCAGATGGCTGGGTCATCAATGTGGTTTACAAATGACCAAGTAAGGTTAAAACCACAGTCACTGTGGTTACAGATGACTGTGATTAGTCACACAGTAAGTGATCCAATTATGGCAAAATCCTTATTTGGACTGTTTTAAAAGTATAATATTAAAGGCCTGGTTTAGTTTGATTTTTAGAACTATAAGGTGTATAAAAGGAAGGTTTAATATAAAGTGTGAACTGTTTGGATGGAATAGTAAAGTACTGCTCTAAGAAAACAAGGTGTATGTCCACTTAAAATGTATATTCTCTTTTAGTTTGGATTTTTTTTTCTAAAAACAAGCTTTATAAATCTGGTGTCTGTTTTCAGGACAAACAAGTGTTTTTCTGATATGAGACTATAGGGATTTCCAAGTTTGATTGCTGGGCCTTATTGAGGTAGCCCTGAAAGGGTGATAGGGGGTTAGCAACCCTGGAAATAGGGAGGTGTCCACAAAGTACATCTTGCTAAGGTGGGATCTTGTGCTTGATTTATTCATACATTTGTGGCCATTTGTAAAATGAAAGCTGAGAGACAGGAAGGGGAAGAAGACTAAAACATATGGAGGCTTATGTGGGTTTTTATTTTTCAAAAATAGCAATTTTTTTCAATCACTGTGGCATAGGAACATGTAAACACATGTCCTTAGCAATATTCAACATATTAGTCAAGCTTCTTTTATCTGAAAAGCAAATTGCATAAGTTGATTCTGTGTGTGTGTCTGTCTGTCTGTCTCTGTTTCTGTCTTGTTTCTGTCCTTTGGTTATTCTTTATTTCTCTCTTTCTGTCTCTCTCAACAAAAAAGAAATCACAAAGCCAAGATCCACTTCCTCTTAAAGGCTTCTTTGCTTTCTGCAGTGAGTATTTGTCCCTGGACAAATACTCTTTCATTCGTGTGGTCTCCAAAAGTTCACAAGCAGAAAAAAATGTTCAATGTCTGGTTACCCACAATCCATTCACCAGCTATACAGCAAAGCTCTTCTGTCCTGAGTTTGTGAACTGCTAGCAGTCCTTTAATTTCTTTGAACAGAAGGCTCTTTGGGGGAAGAAAGTCAGGGGTGGAGCAACATTCAAACCGGTCTTTTATTCCCTCTTCCCCTCCCCTTAGTGGGCAACTTGTTCTTCTGATCTTTTTCTCAGTATTTTATTGAAGTGAAGGCTATGGAAGGGTTAAATGAGGAGGCCACAGGCAGGTTTCCCTGCTGCAAGATTTTGCTGGGGTGGAGCAGCTGACTGGAGCACCACCACTGCTGAGCTGTTCATAAAATGAGAAGCCCCACTCCTCCTTACTCCCTTTTTTCCTTTAGACTTTTCCCTTTTGGAGAAGCATTTAATACCATCTCCAACGGTGAACATCTTTTTAAAGCCATGGGAGTTCCTTAACTCTTAGAATGCTACAGATATTTCCAACATTCCAAATGTTACAGGGAGAAGGAACACAGCAATTAGAGAGGGGGCCAACATTCACTGAGGAATGGGCAAAGACTGCTTTAAAAATCTATTTAACTTTTAAGTTAATCAATTCATTCAACAAATATTCGCTAAGGACATGCTATGATTTAGGCATTATAGCGAAGTAAAGATAAACAATATATAAATAAGACTCTCAAACAGCTTATAGCCCAGTTGGAGAGATGAAACATGACTGAAAACCACAATACTCTCCCCCCCCAAAAAAAAAACAATAGATTTATGGGATTGTTCTCTATGAGGTCAGGGACTACATCTTATTTGTAACTGTTATGTTCCTCTCTTCCTAAGCAACCTATCTCCCCATTTTAGCATTTTGCCCATATAATTCCTGGAGCATCCTCAAGCTCTCCGGGGGTGTGTCCCTCAGGGGACAGCTATTCTAGGGTCAAGGAATTCTATGTCTACATCTTCTAAAATCCCAGCTCATCAGTCCTTACCAAAGTGTTTACCTTTATAAGTCAACCAGAGGACACATAGAAAAGGCAAAATGGCATAGTAAGAATAATAGGAACAAAATATTTCCCTCCTGAATCAGGATCTGACTCTCCCTCACCTCTGTACATTTGCAGGAAGGGTGAATATATGTAGGAAATACATGTGGAGAGACATATGTGTTGGGAACACATTTGCCAGAGCTGTGTTGGAAGATGTTTAACAATTAGCTCTCCAGAAAATAAAGATGTATACAACATATACCTTTAAGTTTAATTTGCATCATTAAATGGACAAAAGAATAATCAAGGCCTGATTTGGAGCATTCACCAATTTCCAAGGTGCAAATACTTATACGCTAAAAATTGAATAATCAGGTCTTAGGCGCCAAGTTGGCTCCAACACCTACTGAAGAGGAAGCAGATGTGGGGAAGCAACTCACACCTCCAATATTTTGTGGCTGCTGATGTCAGAGTTCTAATCAATTGATGCCCAGGTCTATCTTCTGGCTTCTACTTCACATTGTTCAGACAGACCAGATTATAATTCACCTGGACTCTATTCCATAAGAGTCTACTGGATTCATGATCTCTTCATCTCCAGTTTCTGATCCAGCTAAAATCCTTGAATCTCTCCATTTAAGGGGCAAAAAGTAGTGGCATGCTTTTTAAAATTAAAAAGCAGGATTCACGTCAGATTTTAAAGAAAAGGCAGAATAGCACAAAGCTTTTTCTCATGTTTTCTTGTCCTGTTCAAAGTCTGGCTCTGAAATTTCTCTTCTCTCTAGCAATGACTGCTAGGTATATAGCCAGTGATGTATAATGGCTAGCGTTCTGGCCTTGAAGTCAAGAAAAACTCAATTTTCCAGGTTCATGCACTTAGTTGTGTGAACCTGGGTGAGTCACTTAACTTCTCTGTACCTCAGTTTCCTTAATTGTAAAAAAGGTATACTAATAGTACCTGATAATAACAGTACTTGAAAGATTATTATGAGGATCAAAAAGGATAATATTTGTAATATGCTTAACATAATGCTTGGCATGTAGTAGGTGGTTAATAAGTATGTGTTCCTTTCCTCCCTCCTTCTCTTCCTTTCCTTTCCTTTCTTCCCTTCCTTCCTCTCCTTCCTTTCTTCATCTTCTTCCCTTCCTCCCTTCCTTCCTCCCTCCCTTTCTTCCTTCCTTCCTTCCTTCTTCCTTCCTTCTTCTTTCTTTCTTTTCTTTCTTTCTTTTCTTTCTTTCTTTCTTTCTTTCTTTCTTTCTTTCTTTCTTTCTTTCTTTCTTTTTCTTTCTTTCTTCCTTCCTTCCTTCCTTCCTTCCTTCTTTCCTCCTTTCTTCCTCCCTTCCTCCCTCCTTCCTTCCTCCTTTCTTCCTTCCTTCTTTCCTTTCTTCCTTCCTTCCTTCTTCCTTCCTTCCTTCCTTCCTTCCTTCCATCCTTTCTTCTTTCTTTCCTTCCTTCCTTCTATCCTTTCTTCTTTCCTTCCTTCTTCCTTCCTTCCTTCCTTCCTTCCTTCCTTCCTTTCTTCTTTCCTTCCTTCCTTCCTTCCTTCCTTCCTTCCTTCCTTCCTTCCATCCTTTCTTCTTTCCTTCCTTCCTTCCTTCCTTCCTTCCTTCCCTCCTCCCTTCCTTCCTTCCTTCTTCCTTCCTTTCTTCCCTTCTTTCCTCTCCTTCTCTTTCTTCCCTTCCTTTATCTCCTTCCCTTTCTTCCTTTCCTTCCTCTCCTTCCCTTTTTTCACTTCCTTCCTTCCTCTCCTTCCCCTTCCTTCCCTTCCTTCCTCTCCTTCCCTTTCCTCCTTCCCTTCCTCCCTTTGTCCTTCTCTTCCTCCATTTCTCTTTCCCTTCCTCCCTCCCTCCCTTCTCCCTTCCTTTTTTTCCTTCCTTCTTCCTCATTCCCAGGTGGCTCAGCTAGCTAATGCACTCAGGCTTAGTCTTTTCTTTTGATTCTTCTTCCTGGTCATGGATCTTCATGTCAGAGGCCTCACCCTAGATTATTCCACATATCCCTAAAATTTTTATCTCTGAGGGCTAACCTATAAACCAAGTAATGGTTATTAGCTCAGAAAATACCAGTTTTGGGTTCCTCGTTTTTTAAAAAAAATTTTATTCCCATATAGAGTAAGAAATTGAAAAGAAAAAAGCACATGACAAGTTAAACTCAGGAGGTAAGTACATTGTTTCTTTTATGGAAACTGCTCACTCCAAAGTCACCACTGATCTTTTGTCAGATCCAATAATCTCTTCTCATACTTCTTGACTTCTTTGCAGTTTTTGACCCTGCTTATTGCTCTCTTCTGCTTCTCTCTAGGTTTTTAATGGTACTTTTCCCTCGTGGTTCTCCTTCTACCTTTCTGACCATTCTTTCTCAGTTTCCTTTGCTAGATCTTTATTTAGGTCAAGCAAGCTATCCATGAATGTCCCCCAAGATTCTGTCTTGGACCCTCTTCTCTTCACTCTCTATTTTACCAGCTCCTATGGTTTCACATAATTTTTATGTTTATGGTTCTCAAATCTACTAATCTCTCTCCTGACTTTCTTCAACTACCTATTGGATTTCTCAAATTATCTTAGGTGCATGTTCTATAGACATGTTGCATTCATCATGTCCAAAATTGAACTAATTATCCTTCCTCCACAAGCTAAACCTTCTAAACCTCCCTACTGTTGAGACCACCATCATTCCAGTCACCCAGGGTAGCAAACTTAGATGTTACCTCTATTCCTCACTCTCACCTTCCTTCCTCCCTCCACCCATAGCCAATCATTTTTCAAGTCCCATCAATTCTATTTCACAGTAACTCTCATATATGCTTTCTTCTCTTTGTTGACTCTGCCGCTATCCTGATTCTTCATCTCATACTTGGATTATTGCAATAATCTGTTATTGTTGTTTTTCAAAGTATAATGGAGAAGAAGGAATCAAAGAAAGCACCAGCCTATTTCTTGGGGTGGAAGGGATAACGACAAATGACAACAGAGAGAGAATGTTTTACCCTCCTGTGAGGCCTCTGACAAGAATGACTATTGCATTGGAAATGACAGAACAAAAATATTTGACAAAGTTCATACTCTAGTAACAGAGTACCCAGTTGCTCTAGATGAATTGAAGTCACCTGGCCCAGCTGAATTACCTTCTTGACTACTGAAAGAACTAGCAGATGTGCCTTTTGAATTAATAATATTTGAAAGTTGATGAAAAATCAGAGTCATGCCATAAGAGTGAAGGCAAAAGTTAATCTGATTTTCAAAAAGAAAGAGATGAGAACCTATAAATGATAAATTAGTGAGTATTAATTTCTATTCCTATGAAATTCTAAAAGACTATTAAAGAGATGGTTTATGAATGTCTAGAAAGGGAAACAGTGATTATTAGAGCAGTTATAACTTAAAAATCGTGTTGAGTTGTTTTCAGTCATGTCTGATACTCTGTGACTTTATTTGGAACTTTCTTGGCAAAGATACAGAAATGGTTTGCCATTTCCTCTTGCTGCTCATTTTATATATGGAGAAATGAAGGCAAACAGGGCTAAATGACTTAAACAGGATCACACAACTAATAAGTATCTGAAGGTGGATTTGAACTTAGGTTTTCCTGACTTCAGTAGCACTCTATTGAATTATTTAGCTTATTCCTTTATGGAAATAAATAAATATGGAATATATACCTTGCAATATATTCTTATATAATATGTGCAAAAATGTTTGTGACAGCCCTTTTTGAAGTGGTAAGAAACTGGAAACTTAATGGATGCCCATCAGTTGGAGAATGTCTGAATAAGTTATAGCATATGAATATTATAGAATATTATTGTTCTATAAGAAATGACCAGCAGGATGATTTCAGAGAGGCCTGAAGAGATTTACATGAACTGATGCTGAGTGAGATGAGCAGAACCAGGAGATCATTGTACATGGCAACAAGATTATATGATAATCAATTCTGATGGATATGGCTCTTTTCAATAATGAGATGATTGAGGCCAGTTCCAATGATCTTGTGATGAAGAGAGCCATCTACACTCAAGAAAAGAACTGTGTGAACTGAGTGTGGATCACAACATAGCTTTTTAACTCTTTTTGTTGTTGTTTGGTTTCCATTTTGTTTTCTTTCTCATTTTTTTCCTTTTTGACTTGATTTTTCTTGATTTTAATTGTATAAATATGTATACATATATTGGATTTAACATATATATTTTAACATGTTTAACATATATTGTTTACTTGGCATCTAGAGGAAGGGATGGGGGGAGGGAAGAAATTTGGAACACAAGGTTTTGCAAGCTTGGGTCAATATTGAAAAAATTATCCATGCCTATGTTTTATAAATAAAAAGCTTTAATAAAAAATAAAAATCTTCACATTAAAAAAAGAATAAATCTCACTATTATTACATATATACAACCTATCTGATTTCTTACTATCTCAAGGAAAGAGAACAGAAGGGAGGGAGAAATAGAATTAGAAACTCAAATCTTTAAAAAACCTAATGAATATTTAAAATTTTTACATGTATTTGGGGGGGTGGGGATAAAATATATATATTTTAAATACCATCCCTGACTAACCTTACTTTTTATTTTTTGAGAATTACTAAATTGGTAGATAACAAAGGCTGAAGATCTAGCTTATATAGATTTTAGCAAAGTTTTTGATACAGTATCTTGTACTATTCATGTGAAGATGATGTAGAGATACAAAATAGACAATAATATACTTTAAAAGTTTTGGAACTGTTTTGATGGCTGGACTCAACAAGTAGTTAATATTTCAATATCAACATGGTATCTTGAAGTCTCTAGTGCCCCAAGGATATGTGCTTAGTTGGCTTCGTGCTGGTTAATATTTTTAATTAATGGTTTGAAGAAAGCTGTAGATGACAATCTTCATAAAATTGCCGATGATGCAAAGTCAGAAGGATTAGCTAACCTACTGGATGACGGAGTCAGGATCCAAAAAGATTTTAGCAGGCCTAGAACATTGGACTAAATCAAATAAGATGGAATTAAATAGGAAAAAAAAAACAAAGTCTCACACTTGGGTCCAAAACAATCAAGTTCATTATTGAAAAATAGGGGATTTATGGTTCAATAGCAGTTCATTAAAAAAAAAAAAAAAAAAACACCTAGGGTTTTTAGTGGCCCATTAGTTCAATATGATTCAGCAGTGTGATATGACAACCAAAAGAGCTAGTGAAATTTGAGTTGCCTTAACAGAGAGCGAGAGAGCGAGAGCAAGAGAGAGAGAGAGAGAGAGAGAGAAAGAGAGACACACACAGAAAGAGAGAGAGAGAGAGAGAGACAGAGAGAGACAGAGAGACAGAGAGAGACAGAGAGAGAAAGAGAGAGATTGATTTTAGGATATTCCTAATAATGATGATTTATTTATTCCTAAATAGAGGTGATAGTCTTTTCTATTCTGTGCTGGTTAGGCCATGTTTGGAATATTTTGCTAAATTCTGGATGCAATATTTTAAGATTAACATTAAGAAGTTGGAGAACATTAAAAAGAGAGTGACAAAGATAGCAAAGAGTCCTGAGTCCCTGCAATAAGAAGATTAGTTAAAGGAATTGAGACTGATTAGCCTGAAGAAGACTTTAAGAGAACAACATAATTGTTTTCATGTATATGAAGGCCAATGATTATATGAAAGAGGGGTCAGACTTGCTTGTATGAAAGAGGAGTTAGCCTCAATGAGTGGACTAGGAGGAATGGGTACAAATTTCAAAAAAGTCAATTTACACTTGATTTCAGGAAAAGCTTCCTATTTAAAGATCAGAATGAAATGTGCTGGTTCAGGGTGAAGAATGAGTAGTTTCCCATTAGAGGTCTTCCAAAAAAGTCTGAATGACCATTTGTCATTATGTTATATTTGGGATTCTTTTAAAGTATGTGTTAGACTAGATTGCTATTGAGATCCCTTCCAAACAGAGGTGTGCTGGAGACAGTTCTTAGAGGCTGATAAGAGCCTAGGGTTAAAATTTTCACTTTCATCCTTGAAACTTGAACCTTGAAAAACTACAAATAAGATTAAATTTAAAAGTGTATTCTATGCACAGATAAACATTTGCCAGCATACCCTCGTTTCCAACTCTCATATTCTGTTATCCTTTAAACTATATCACAGTTTCACACTAGACTATGACCATGCTTGAGGCCTCAGGAAGTCCTTCTCCCTGTTTTCTTTTGGAGCACCTTAGATTGAGAACTCTAGAAACAAAGGGGATACTTGTTTTAAAAAATAAAATAAAATGCATAAAGTTTCAAAGGAAATCAATTATATGAAAATAGCTCTCTCCCTCTTTCTCTCTCTTTCCCTGCCTCCTTCTTTTTCTCTCTCCCTCCCTTCTTCCTTCTTTCTTTCTCTCCCTCCTCCTTTCTTTCTTCTTCCCTCCTACTCTCCCTCCTTCCCTTCCTCTGTCCCTCTTAACTTCTCTCTCTGTCTCTGTCTGTTTGTCTCTGTCTCTCTCCTTTTCTGTCTGTATGTCTCTGTCTCTATCTCTCTTTCTCTGTCTCTTCAAAATGTTGGGGTGACGGGATAGCTGTCTAGTTATCTCAGAATTGCTTCTCTTCTAAAGACTCCAAGACATATAATGGTGCTATGAGTCTTGGAGGCTAGATAGGGCTCTGGCAGTAAGTGGGGATCATTATAGATGGAGAATTGCATCAATTGTTTTATGGCTATTGTAAACCTTTTGAGTCTTTGAATTGTGAGCCTTTCTGTATTTTCTGTGGGATAAAATACTTTTTGTACTAGCCTTTGGGTTGGTCTTCCTATCTTAAGCCTTTCACCACTCCAATCTATGCTCTATTCATCTATCAAAATGAGTTTCTAAAGTCACTTCTTTAAGTACCTGTGTCATTTTCCTATTCAATAAACTACACTAGTTCCCTATTAACTCTGGGATTAGATATAAAAATCCTCTGTTTGGCTTTCCTAAGCCCTTCATTACCTGGCCTCTTTCTCTATTTTTTCAATCTTCTCACACCTCACTTCCCTTCACATACTCTGAACCAGTGATATTGGCCTCCTTACTATTGCTTTAATAAGCCTCTCCATCTCTCAGATTCTTGAATTTTCATTAGCTTTCCTTTTGAACCTCAGCTAGAATCCAACCTTTTTCAAGAGACCCTTCTCATCTCCTTTAATGCTGTTTTTTTCTCCAAGTTACCCTGTATATATCTTATTTGGAAGTTATTTGCATGTTACCTTGTAAGTTGCTTGTGAGTTCCTTGATAGCAGGGACTATCTTTGACTTTCTTTGTATCTCTAGCTTTTTTCAGTACTGTGTCCAAAAAGTAATTGATGTTTAGTAGGATATGATAATCCTACAATTGGTATGTGTTATTATTTTAATTGTTTGCAGAACCTAGAGAATCCTTTCACTTATTTCTAGGAATCCTTTTACAACTATATCTTTAGATTTCAGTTACATTCATAGATTTCCAAGAGGCAATATAGGGAGAATACAAAACAAGTTGGAGAGATAAAGTAGTTTGTGGACCCAATCAGGATTGAAGTGGTCTACATAAACCCAGAGCATGATGAGATTAGCCATTGTTTACTTATGAATCAATTACTTGGTCAGTCAACAAGCATTTATTAATCATCTATTAACTATCCTCAAGGATCTCTAATAGGGGAGGCAAAATGTAAACAACTATGTATAGGATATGTATAAGATATATATGGAATTAAATGGGAACAGCCTCAGAGGGAAAATGTTAGCATTAATAAAGACTGGAAAAGACTTCTTGCAAAAGGTGGAGTTTTAGCTAAAACTTTTTAAAAAGCCAAACAGAAGATTTTATGTTTTATCTTAAAGACAAAGAGAACCTTTGAAGTTTATTGAATAGAATGGTGACATAGTTAGGCTTGAAATTTAGGAAGACTTATTTTATGGTTGATTAGAATATGGACTGAAGTAGGGGAGAGACTTGAAAAAAGGAGAATGACTGTAATGCTGTTATAATAGTCCAGGTGTGACCTTCCCTGTGGTGTTCTTCTTCTTTTATATAATGGTTCTCTCTGGGAGCAAGTTTCTTGGGGAGGTTTTCTGGAGGCAGCCTTAGTTTCAGTTAAAAGTAACAATCACCTCAAAAGCAGCCAGGTGATAAAAGTTCAAACATTTATTTTCTCCTTCCTTGGGCCCAGGTAGCTTTCTTAGAGTCCTATCTCTCTGCTTGGTTCCAAGATCTCCCTCCCAATGTCTCCAAATCCAAAGGTTTATCCTTCAGCCTCCAGCCAGCACAAAGGTGGAAAATGGAACGAATCTCTCTTGCCTCCCAGAGAGGGCTTCTGGCTCTCGATCTCCCAGAGTGCTCCTTCCAAGTCTTGTCTCCTTGCCTGGGGCTGGGCAGCTTTCTGGAGAGCCTTTCAGACTAGCCTTGGTCTCAATGGGGGAAATGCAGGAGCCCAGCCACCATGATGGGATGAATGAATCTGGTTGCATCTCTGAGAGAGGGCTTCTCCTGAACTGACTTGACTGGCTCACTGAAGCTCTATTTATGCTCTTTCTTTGAGAGAGGAATTGTGGGATCTGAGAGTGGGATTATGGGTTTCCTCCCAGAGTGCTCTCTGGCCCTAAGAGCTTCTTGCTTATATGAGCTCTCCAAAGGTGTGAACACAAGCATTGTTTCTATCAGTTCTACTTAGTTTCAAGTTCTGGCCCATAACATCTTCTTGTAGGATCAGATCAATCATACTGAACCATGCTAAACTAGATAATTATTGTCTCTGTTAACTCTAATGACTTAACACTTTGTAAGGATTCCCAAAAATGGTTATAAGGTCAGAAGAGAAAATGGGCCATAAAATCCAAGATTCTGTAGATGTTATAGGACTTGATAATTGATTGGATATTAGTAGTGAGAAAGTAGGAGTTGAAGACGACACCTAGATTACTAGTTGGAAAGACTGGGAAGATCATATACATATGACAATAATAGAGAAATTAGGAAGAAGGGAGGGTTTTGGGAAAAGATAATTAAATTTTGGACATATGAGTTTTAGATGTCTTTGCATTTTACAGTTTATGATGATAAAAAGGCAATTGGAGATGTGAAACCAGTAAATAAAAGAGCAGATAAAGATGGATAGATAGATTGAAAAATCATCAGCATAAAGTTGATAGTGAAATTAAGTGCAATTAAGGGAGCTGATGAACTCTCTCTATACTATAGAAGAAGAAAAGAAAGCCCAAAACATAATCTTGGGGATAGCATGATTGTAGTGAAAGAAGCAAAGGAGACTAAGAAGGGATCTGACAAGCAGGAGAAGACTCAAGGGAAACAAGAGTCATGGAAACCTATAAGGAAGAGAGTGTCAAGGAGAACAGGGTGATGGGCAGTGTTAAAGACTTCAGAGAGGTCAAAAAAAGATAAGGATTAAAAAATGCCATTAACTTCAGCAATTAAGGGATCATTAGTAACTTTGAAGACAACAGTTTTAGTTGAATGATGAGGTCAGATCTTCAGAAACTAGACTTCAGAGAGTTAAGAAAAGAATGAAAGCAAAGGAAGTGGGACAATTATTATAGTATTCTTCCCAGAGTTTAGCCATAAAAAAGGAGACTGGTAAATAGCTAGCAGGTATAGATGTATTTCATGAGAGATTTTTAAGGGTCGTGGGAGACATGCTCATGTTTGTAGGCAGTAAGGAAGTAGCTAGGATTCAGGGAGAGATTGAAGGTTAATGAGAGAGTAGGAATAATAGAGGATTCAATCTGCTGGAGAAATGGCAGTGGAATAGGATCATTTGTGCATGTAGGGGGATTTGTCTTGGCAAGGAAAAGGACTGCTTCATTATATGAGATTGGTGAAGGAGAGGATGGTAGCAAAAAACATCTCAGTGAGGTGATGTGGTGAGTGGAGGAACTTTCTGTGAATGACCTCAATATTTTTTCAGCGAAATATAAGCAAGCTTTTCATCTGACAAAATGAGAGAGGAAGAGTTATGTAAGATGTGAAAATTTGGAAAAGTGATTTTGATGAGTGGGAGAATGAATCAAAGAGAGGTGTAAAAAATTGCCTTTCTGTAGTGAGGGCCCGGTTGGAATTATGTAGTCTAAATTCATACTATACTCCAACAGGACAGTTTCATGATTTTCTTCAGTTTTGTTCAGTAGTACTTGAGGAATAATGGTAATAGATGAAGTGAAAAATCCAAGACTAGATAGAGTCTAGAATGACAATACTTTATTATTATTATTATAGCTTTTTATTGACAAAACATATGCATGGGTAATTTTTCAACATTGACTTCTGCAAAAACTTCTGTTCCAACTTTTCCCCTCTTTTCCATCACCCCCTCTCCTAGATAGCAGGCAGTCCCATACATGTTAAACATGTTAAAGTATATATTAAATATAATATATGTATACATATTTATACAGTTATCTTATTGCACAAGAAAAATACGATTTAGAAAGAAGGTAAAAATAACCTGGGAAGAAAAACAAAAATGTAAGCAAACAACAACAGAAAGAATACAAATGCTATGTTGTAGTCCACACTCATTTCCCAGTGTTCTTTCACTGGGTGTAGCTGGTTCTGTTCATCACTGATCAATTGGAACTGATTTGGATCCCTTCGTTGCCAAAGATAGCCACTTCCATCAGAATTGATCCTCGTATAGTATTGTTGTTGAAATGTATAATGATCTTCTAGTTCTGCTCATTTCACTTAACATCAGTTTATGTATTTATTCTGTATTTATCCTGCAGGTCATCTCTTTTTCTTTCTTTCTTTCTTTTTTTATTGTAGCTTTTTATTTACAAGATATATGCATGGGTAATTTTTCAGCATTGACAATTGCAAAAACTTTTGTTCCACTTTTTCCCCTCCTTCTCTCCACCCTCTCCCCCAGATGGCAGATTGACCAATACATGTTAAATATGTTAAAGTATAAGTTAAATACAATATATGTATACATATCCATACAGTTATTTTGTTGTACAAAAAGAATTGGACTTTGAAATAGCGTACAATTAACCTGTGAAGGAAATCAAAAATGCAGGCAGAAAAAATAGAGGGATTGGGAATTCTATGTAGTGGTTCATAGTCATCTCCCAGAGTTCTTTCACTGGGTGTCTGCTGGTCATTTCTTACAGAACAATAATATTACATAATATTCATATACTACAACTTATTCAGCCATTCTCCAATTGATGGGCATCTAATCAATTTCCAGTTTCTAGCCACTATGAAAGGGGCTGCCACAAACATTTTTGCACATATGGTTCCCTTTCCCTTCTTTAAGATCTCTTTGGGATATAAGCCCAGTAGAAACAAAGGGGTATGCACAGTTTGATAACTTTTTGAGTATAGTTCCAAATTGCTCTCCAGAATGGTTGGATGCATTCACAATTCCACCAACAATGTATCAGTGTCCCAGTTTTCCTACATCTCCTCCAACATTCATCATTATCTTTTCCTGTTATCCTAGACAATCTGAGAGGTGTGTAGTGTTATCTCTGAGTTGTCTTAATGTGCTTTTCTCTGATCAACAATGATTTGGAACAACTTTTCATATGACTAGAAATAGTTTCCATTTCATCATCTGAAAATTGTCTGTTCATATCCTTTGACCATTTATCACTTAGAGAATGGCTTGATTTCTTATAGAGTCAATTCTCTATATATTTTGGAAATGTGCCTTTATCAGAATCTTTGACTGTAAAAATGTTTTCCCAGTTTATTGTTTCCTTTGTAATCTTGTCTGCACTACTTTTGTTTGTGCAAAAGCTTTTTAACTTTGTAAAATCAAAATTTTCTATTTTGTGATTAATAATGATCTCTAGTTCTTCTTTGATCACAAATTCCTTCCTCCTCCACAGGTCTGAGAGGTAAACTATCCTATGTTCTTCTATTTTATTTATGATATCATTCTTTATGCCTAAATTATGAACTCATTTTGATCTTATCTTGCTGTATGGTATACAGTGGGGCAATGCCTAGTTTCTGCCATACTAATTTTCAATTTTCCCAGCAGTTTTTGTCAAATTGTGAATTCTTATCCCAAAAGCTGGGATCTTTGGGTTTGTCAAATATTAGATTGCTATAGTTATTGATTATTTTGTCCTGTGAACCTAAAATATTCCACTGATTAACTAATCTATTTCTTAGCCAATACCAAATATTTTTGGTGACCACTGCTTTATAATATAGTTTTAGATTAGGTACAGCTAGGCCTTCATTTGATTTTTTTTTCATTAGTTCCCTTGAAATTCTTGACCTTTTGTTCTTCCAGATGAATTTTGTTGTTATTTTTCCTAGGTCATTAAAATATTTTCTTGGGAATCTGATTACATAGCACTAAATAAATAGATTAGTTTAGGTAATATTTTCATCTTTATTATATTCGCTTGATCTATCCAAGAGCACTTGATATTTTTCCAGTTGTTTAGATCTGACTTTATTTGTGTGGAAAGTTGTAACGACCACGCTAGCACCCAGGACACCCCAGAATCAGCCAGGATAAGCAAAAGTCCTCAATCTTTATTTTTGGTCTTAAATGCAGGATTGAACAGGATGGGAGCAGATTCTCTGCGACCTCTTCTCCCTTGTCTAGCTTTTTAGTAGAATCTCTGAGGTTCTCTAAGTATACCATCATATCATCTGCAAAGAGTGATAACTTGGTTTCCTTATTACCTACTCTAATTCCTTTAATCTCTTTTTCATCTCTTATTGCCAAAGCTAGCAATTCTAATACAATTTTGAACAGTAA
The DNA here is from genome assembly GCF_016432865.1 of Antechinus flavipes. Taxonomy (NCBI): domain Eukaryota; kingdom Metazoa; phylum Chordata; class Mammalia; order Dasyuromorphia; family Dasyuridae; genus Antechinus; species Antechinus flavipes. The sequence goes on along the minus strand of NC_067398.1, from coordinate 462,416,715 downwards.
TGGTGATAGTGGGCAATCTTGTTTCACTCCTGATTTTACTGAGAATGGTTTCAGTGCATCACCATTACTTATGATGCTAATTGATGGTTTTAAATAAATGCTATTGATTATTTTATGGAAAGGTACATTTATTCCTATGCTCTCTAGTGTTTTTAATAGGAATGGGTGTTGGATTTTATCAAATGAAATTTATCAATAGAATAAATAGACAAAGAACTTGAGAGAAGAGGTTAACTTAGAGTTGCCCAGATTTACCAATGGACCAAAGTGGGGGAAGGGATTCATGTAGTCAGTTGCTAGGTCTGGGAAAGAACTGAAAGCCAGAGTAATTGGGGATTGTTAAGGTCAAAGAACAAGGTTTATATTATGAGAATGAGGAAGAGGAAGAACATCAACATATTATAAATAATAAAAAAATTGCAGATGATTTTACATTCAAACATGAATGTAGAATAGTTCTTGTCATATGGCTTCTCCTCCCTCTTCTCTTTCTAATAATAAGCATTTCCCAAAATTAAGTTCCAGCTTTGAAATTCTTTCTATACCTTTTTGCTTTCACTATCAACTTTTTGTGTATTACTTCCAAATCTCCAGTCTTCTATCTTTTTTCTGAATGATAGTATTGCTGTTATTGCTAAGCTGCTACTAGAAATTCATTTGGTTGTCCCAATATCATTTCAAATTTTACTTCTTAAAAAATGAACTCATCATCTTTTCCCAAAACATTTCCCCTTTCATTTCTATCACCATGATTCCAGTCACCTAAGTTTTAAACATTAAGGTCACATGCCTGTCTCTTCCAATCCTTGATTCCTCTTATATATTTCCTGTTATTGTATTCATTTGAATTCTTCTATAATGATAGAAAGTATTTTTCCTTTTTAAATTTGTTTTGAAGTTATGATTTATTGGTAACTAGATGATATAGTAGATAGAGTACAGGGCCTGGAGATAGGAAAATCTGAATTTAAAAACAGCTTTTGATACTTATTAATTGTGTGATCCAGTGCAAGTCACTTAATCTGTTTGCCTTAATTTCCTCATCTATAAAAGTGGGAAAATAATAGCACCTATCCCCCATATCCCAGGTTTGTATGAGAATCAAATGAAATAATAATTATAAAATACTTAATACAATGTCTGGAACATAGTAAGTGCTGTATAAATATTAATTAAATCAACAACTACTACCACCACCAGGATCACCACCACTACTTCTACTACTACTGCTGCTGCTCTACCATTAATTCTGCCCAGAATTTTCTGTGACTTTATTGGATTGATTTTTTTTCTAGATCACTTGAAGATACCCATAATTTATAGCATCATATGTTAGAGTTCAAAAGAACACTGAGAAATCATCTAGTATAACAATTTTTTTTTCTTTTAAAGAAATTTAAATTTTTTAAAAACAAAATTTAAAAGTGTTTTAAAATTGATGTGGAAAGCAATTAAGCAATTGACTCTAAAACATCCCAGGATTTTTTTCCATTATTGCAATTTAGGATCATAAGAAGGAACTTCAGAGTTTAGTTAGTTCCCCTCATTTAGATCTAAGAAATTCAGACTAAATGATTTAGCCCAAGTTACCCAAGGAATAAATGTCAGAAACAAGATTTGAATAGAGCTTCTGTTATGTCAAAGCCATTGCTCTATTCAGGTATCATACTGCCTTCAATTAAAATGTTATACATATATAAATATCTAACTATATTTAGATAGATATTTATATCTATCTAAATATAGATAGATATTTATATATAAGCACCTATTAGGTACAGAGCACTATTCTAGGATGGGTATGATGAAGATTAAGTAAAACATAGTATCTGTCCTCATGGAGTTTATAATCTTATGATAGTAATTAGGAAATAACTGGTATTTAATTAAGTATGACTCAAAATTATAAGTATCAAAGGGGCCCAAGAGATAAAGGACTTTAAGAAATATAAACCACAGGGAAAATCTGTGGGAAGAGGGATAGAACATTTTTACCATGAAGTCTTAGGATAAACTTCACGGAACAATGAGCCTATCTTTCAAAGACTATTTAGGATTTCTACAGCAAAAAGGTAGAGATGAGAAATCTTTCTTAACCACTTTCTCTCCTCCACCTCCCCAGTCATTTGTGCTTCCTCTTCCCTTTTTGGATTACTTTGTATATACTTTGTATTTACTACTTATAAATATGTACTTGTGTCTAGGTTATATCTTTCTTGTAGCTGGATATTCCTATAAAGCAAGAACTATTATATTTTTGTAGGTACTTGATACATGTTTGCTGAATTAAATTGAATAGAAAACATTTTAGCTATAGGGAATGGCCTGAGCAAAAAAAGGGGAGCCAGAAAAGGCAACTTCAGGACCTCTGATAGAAATAATAACTACAGCTTTGGGGTTAGAAATAATAACTACAGCTTTGGGGTTTAACTTTCTATTCTACCTAATAAAACAACCCCTTAATCTTTTAAAATATTCCATCTTTTCTAGGCCACTTCTTCAAATAGTTCTTGGTAATCAAAGGGACTTCCAGATGATCTATACATTAAAACTTTCAGAATGGGCAAAAAGGTATTTCCTTCAGATAAATCTTTATTCTCTTCCTTTCAGAGAAAGAGGAAAGCAACAATCTTGTTTTAAATTTGGTTACCACTTTTAATTCAGTTCTCTAAGATCTTAGTTTTTGTTTTTGACATTTTATGGACATTGCTAAAGGAAAAAATCTGGAAAGGACTTTACTAATATTTTATTTAAGATTTTAGCATTAATATTCATTAGGAAGATTGGTCTATAATTTTTTTTCTCTGTTTTCAACTTTACCTGGTTTAGGTATCAGTACCATATCTGTGTCATAAAAGGAATTTGGTAGGAGTCCTTCATTCCCTATTTTTTTTTTCAAATAGTTTAAATAACATTGGAGTTAATTTTTCTTTAAATGTTTGGTAGAATTCACATGTAAATCCATTTGGTTCTGGGGATTTTTCTTTTTTTTTTCTTAGGGAGTTGATTAATAGCTTGTTCTATTTCTTTTTCTAAAATGAGATTGTTTAGACAATTTACTTCTTCCTCTGTTAATCTGGGCAAGCTATACTTTTGAAGGTATTCTTCCATTTTGTGGTGTTTTTCTTCTTTAAAATAATATAATGGTTCTCTCTGGGAGCAGGTTTCTTGGGGAGGTTTTCTGGTGGCAGCCTTAGTTTCAGTTAAGAGTAATAATCACCCAAATGCAGCCAGGTGCTAAAAGTTCAAATCTTTTATTGCTTCCACCAAAATAACCCGGTTAGTTTTTTCCTAGAGGCCTATCTTTTTGCTTGGTTCCAAGAGCTCTTGCAGTTGTCCTTTGCCTCTGCTTTCTTCAGCCTCCAGCCAGCACAAAGATGGAAGATGGAATGAATCTCTCTTGCCTCCGAGAGCAGGCTTCTGGCTGAACTCTCTTGATGCTCCCCTCTCAATCTTTTCAGCTGAACTTCCCGACTGAGCCTGCATCTGCTTCTTATATATGATCTCCTCTGAGAGAGTGAGATTATGGGATATGAGAGTGGGATTATGGGTTTCCTCCCAGAGTGCTCTCTGGCCCTAAGAGCTTCTTGCTTATAATTAGCTCTCTAAAGGTGTGAACACAAGCATTGTTTCTATAAGTTCCACTTAGTACCTTGTTTCTTCTGGCCATAACATCTCCTTGTAAGATCAGATCAATCATACTGAACCATGCTAAATTAGATAATTATTGTCTCTATCAACTCTAATGACTTAAGAGTTTGTAAGGATTCCAACACATTTCATTTAAGCTATCGAATTTATTGGCATAAAGTTGGGCAAAGTAACTCCTAATTATTGCTTTAATTTCCTCTTCATTAATGGCGAGTTCTCCCTTTTCATTTTTAAGACCAACAATTTGATTTTCTTTTTTCTTTTTTTAATCAGATTTTCTAAGGGTTTGTCTATTTTGTTGGTTTTTTCATAGAACCAACTCTTAGTTTTATTAATTAATTCAATAGACTTTCAATTTTATTGATCTCTCCTTTTATTTTTAGAATTTCAAGTTTAGTGTTTGACTGGGAGGGATTAATTTCTTCCTTTTCCAGCATTTTTCATTAACCTTCTCTTTCTCTATTTTATGCAAGTAGGCCTTTAGAGATATGAAATTTCCCCTTATTACTGCTTTGGCTGCATCCCACACATTGTAATATGATGTCTCATTATTGTCATTTTCTTGGGTGAAGTTATTAATTATGTCTATGATTTGCTGTTACACCCAATCATTCTTTAGTATGAGATTATTGAGTTTCCAATTATTTTTTGGTCTATTTTCCCCTGGCTTTTTATTGAATGTAATTTTCATTGCATCGTAGTCTGAAAAGGATGCATTTACTATTTCTGCCTTACTGCATTTGAGTTTGAGGTTTTTATGTCCTGATATATGGTCAATTTTTGTATAGGTTCTATGAACTGCTGAGAAGAAAGTGTACTCCTTTCTGTCTCCATTTAGTTTTCTCCAAAGATCTATCATATCTAACTTTTCTAGTATTCTATTTACCTCTTTGACTTCTTTCTTATTTATTTTGTGGCTTGATTTATCTAATTCTGAGAGTGCAAGGTTGAGATCTCCCACTATTATAGATAGTTTTGCTATCTATTTCTTCTTGCAGCTCTCTTAATTTCTCTTTTAAGAATTTAAATGTGACACCACTTGGTGCATATATGTTTAATATTGATATTATTTCATTATCTATGCTATCCTTTAGCAAGATATAGTGCCCTTCCTTATCTCTTTTAATTAGATCAATTTTTGCTTTTGCTTGATCTGAGATGAGGATGGCTATTCCTGCTTATTTTACTTCATCTGCAGCATAGTAGATTCTGTTCCAACCTTTTACCTTTACTTTGTATGTATCACTCTGCTTCAGGTGTGTTTCCTGTAAACAACAAATTGTAGGATTCTGGCTTTTAATCCAGTCTACTAACTGTTTCCTTTTTATGGGGGAGTTTACCCCATTCACATTTATGGTTAAAATGACCAATTCTGTATTACTTGCCATCTTGTTAATCCCTGCTTATGCTTTTCTTCTTTTCTGGAAAGGACTTTAGAGAAATATTTGTTTCTTAATTTGTTCAGTTGAATTTAAAATTATTTTTTAATATGCATCCACAAAAGGCTTTCTCCCTCTTTTATATTCCTTACAATTTGGAGAAGTGTATTGGGATTGCTCATCTTACAAGTATAGAGGTATGTAATGGGAACAAGTTCCAAATCTGTAATAAGAAGGAATTGCGCATTAATTACTATATGCCCTAAGGTACTGTGTTAAGTAATTTACAGATATCTCACTTGATCCTCATTGAAACCTTCTAAGGTAGACCCTATTATGATTTCTATTTTACATTTGAAGAAATTGAGGCTAACATAAGTTAAGTGACTTGTCCAGCTAGGAGGTAGAGTAGATAGAGTGCTGGGCCTGGAGTCAAGGTGATGAGTCTTCTTGAGTTCAAATACAGTCTCAGACACATTCTAGCTTTGTGAACCTGAATAAATCACTTTATCCTAATTGCTCCAGTTTCTCATCTGTTGATTGAGTTGGAGGAAAAAAATGGCAAAATCATTCCAGTATTTTTGCCAAACCCCAAATGGAATCAGAAAGAGGCAGACTTGACTAAAATCAACTAAACAACATTGAACAAACTAATGTTTGAGAATAGATTTGAATTTAGGTTATCCTTACTCCAGGACCAGAGTCCTGTCTACTATATTACCTACCTGCCTCCATGTACTGAAAACTCTCTGCCAAGGTCATGTCATTGTGGTGCAATTTCCAGAAACTTTATCCTATAAGTTAAAAGACCATATTTTTGCTTTTTTTAATTTTAAAATTTAATTTCAATTTTTAATAGTATTTTATTTTTCCAAATATATTCACAGATATTTTTTCAACATTCATCTTTGCAAAACCTTGTGTTCTAAAATTTTTCCCTCTCCTCTCTCCTTCCCTTTCCCCAAGACAGCAACCATTCTGATATAGATTAAAGATGTGATGTGCAATTATAGAAGACCATATTTTCTGAAGAAATCATATAGCAAAGAATAAATAGTTGGGTTTTTTTTTCTAAGGCAATTGGGGTTAAGTGACTTGCCCAGGGTCACACAGCTAGGAAGTGTTAAGTGTCTGAGACCATATTTGAACTCAGGTTCTCCTGACTTCAGGGCTGGTGCTCTATCCACTGTGCCATCTAGCTGCACTCTCTCCTCCCCCACCCAAATAGTTCTTTTTTTTTTTTTTTCCAAATAGTTCTTTTAAAGAACAAAAGTGCTGGACTTTTGGTGCTAATCAGAGGATCTAAATTAAATCACCACTCTCTTTATTTGCTATGTAATCTTTATTTTTCCTCTGAGCCTAAGTTTTCTCATTTGTAATACAGAGGGTTGGAGTAGATAGTCTCTAAATCCTACAATTCAATTCAACAAACATTTATTAAATGTCACTAGTAGCGATAGTAAAGACATTATTCTAACTACTGAGGATGCAAGGACATCCCCCACCTCACCCCACTCCACCCCCTTTTCCCTTCAAGGAATTTACATTCTACCCCGGGGGATCCCATATCTATACAGATTAGATAAATTCAGCTTGAGCAGGAAAGGAACCCAGACGAATACTGGGATCAGAAAAGATTTCCCCCACTGGAGGTGACACCCAAGATAAGCCTTGAAGGAAGTCAATTATTCTAAGAGATGTTTTCCAGATATGTAGGATAGCTTGTGAGGAATGCTGATCTCCCAAGTAGTAACCAGCCAGTTTGGCTGGAATATAGAGTTTGTAAAGTAAAGCAATTAGAACTCTTGTCTCAAAAAATAGATTGTGAACGTCTTTAAAGGTTGACCTGAGGAATTTCTATTTTATTGGAAAAGCAATAGGGAGCCACTGAATGTTCCTGAGCTTCAAGATAACAACAAAATCAAATAATAAAAATATGCATGGTGACCCAAAAACCTTAATGTAGTTTTAAATATTGAAGCCTAAAATTGTACTAAGATTTTTCAAAATTGATAGTCTAGAAAATACAGTTGCTGTAGTCTTGGCTCTCATGTATTCTGTTAGGTATACATGTATCCTGTGGCTGCTCAGCAGCACTTTGTTCATAGGATTGCTTTAGCTCAAAGTTGGAAACAATATGTTCAAGTACAACACTTGTTTTGCTTCTGTATCAGCTGAATTTTTCCTATGATTCCTTTCCCAATCTTAGAGTGATGTTCTATTTTCAGGTGGTAGGTTAAAAGCTGGTGGGTGTTTGAGACCTGTTTGGTATTGTACTTGCTTGTTACCACATTGGTAGAATCAAATATCTATATTGATTTTTGCTTGATTAGTCCATCCTGGAGCAGGAGCAGTTTAGTAAATGCGACAACTTGTGGTTTGAAATCCAATATATGTTTTAACAAGCTACTCTTTACCATCTTCTCACCAAGAGAACAGAGGAAGGAAATTTTGTGAATCTTTTCTTGCATTGTCTCCACTCCATCCCACTTCTTACAAACCTGGCAAGCCCTTCACAGGTCCCTTCATTCCTTATTTCTTATAACTGCCTACAAACAATCACAATTAAATCAGTGTTCCCTAGAGTTTCAAAACCACCCTCTTCGCTCCTGAATCATCTTGCTGCTGATTCATTGGCAGGTATTGGGAAATATACTGTGTTAAACATATCTCTTGCTAGGGAAAGGGTTACAATGCTGGGGGAAAAAAAAGAAACACATCTTCATTCAAGAGTTTCTGAGTTGGGATTCCCCTTTTAAATTACCGAAAGGCATACAATTTGCAGTTACAGCTCAAGAAGAGAATCCCAGTTGTTTTTTAACAATGAGATTCCTGGATTGTTCGAGAATTCCAACATGAAGCTTCAAATATTTTCCATGTCAGCTCTATTCCGTGCTACCTTTGTGTTCCAGCCTGCTTGTCTTCCTTCCCTTGAACAGCTGGACACATCACTATTCCATTTTTCTATTGGTTGTGACTGAAGTAGCTTGAGGTCAATTATTTCTCCAGCAATTGACAAAGAATCTGGAGGAAGAGGAAAGTGACATTGTCCCTTAGACAGCGCAGCTCCTTTCCTCCTCCCCCTTGCCCCCTCCCCTTATCTGGGAGGAGGGCATTCCCTTCCTTTTGCCTAGAGCCCAGCATGACTATGGCAATGAATTCTGTGGAGTGCATGGGTAACATATGGTAAGTGGGGAAAATATTTATATTCATGGTAAAAGAGCAGAAGATCTGAAAGAAAGCCACTCTTCGGAGGATTCCAACTAGAGAGATATACACTTCATCTACTGTCTTTTATCTGGATACAACAGGGAACCTTTAGAGACCTTTTTCCCCCTGGCCTCTTTGCTGATTGGACATATAAAAGTATGCCCTCCCACCCTCTCCCTTCCCCCCCAATAAATGCAGTACCTGCATTTAGAAAATTAGAGCCCTCGTTGGCCGGCCCCCTCCCACTCACCCATTGAATCATTTGCTGGGAGGCCCAGGCCAACCCCCGTTGCAGAGCCTGAGCCTCCATGCTTTCCCAGAGCCTGGCCAGGGCTCCAAACTGTTTCTCCCCTCCCCCTTCCTCTGCCCCTGCAGACCCAGAATTCAAAGAAGCTCTCTCTCGCAGGCAGGGTTTTCAGCCTGTTGGCGTTTCTTCTCGTTATTGTTTTGACAGGGAGACAAGGTAATGCAGAGCACACATGCAGAGTGGGCATTTTGGGCTACAAGTTCTTGAGGAAGACATAAATAATTAATCGGTGTTAGATTACTTTCTGATGAGTCACATGAAACCTCCAGTTGCTTTCATCAATGTTTCCCAGACTGTATTATGCAAAATAGCTGCTTAAGGGAGTTTGGAAGGCCCCCCAATTGACAAAACTCTAGGTTCTTGCAATCATGGGAGATTTGAATCTTACCCACCATTCATTCTCATCTACGTCTATCTTCGCATACATGCAGAGCATACCTTTGGTAATTTCTTACATTCTTTCCCAGTGGAGCAACTGTTTGCGTTCATTCTTCTGTACACTCAGTGGCACAGTCCAGGAATATTCTCCAGGGCTAGGAGGCTTTTGTAAATTAGTAGAGGGGGTGGGGCCCCTTTCCTTGGTCTTTAGAGTGGATGGAATTGTAGGGTGCCCCGTGCATGTACCCCATATGGGCACTACCATGGTGGGTGCATTGTTTTCTCAGTCCCTTATTTATTCTTGGGGAAGCTGGGAAGAAATCAGAAGGGACAGAAAGGATAAAACAGAAGACTGTGCTGGTAGCTTATTGGCAGTTTCAGTTTTTCCCTGTGGCCTTTAGCAGACAAAGCTCCCAAGTGCCTGGGTAGGGGTGGGGGCAGAGCATGGCCCAAAGCCTTGGTGCTTCTTCCCGGGGCAGTGGTGGGGTCCCATCAGGGTTGGCCACTTAGAACAGTGGGCAGAACTGAGCCGATCAACTGGACACAGGAAAACCCTTTAATGGCTTCTTTTGGATAAAAGAGCCTGGGCTACCTTTCTTCTCCCATAATGGCCCCCGAGGCTGATGTCTTAAAGAGGAAACAAAAGGTTTTTTTTTTTTTTTTTTTTTTACATCACACAAGTGGGGCAGGAACACAGTGGGTGAAAGAGGTACTTGAGTAAAGCAGTGCTGCCCGGGCTCTCCAGTGGAAAAGGAAAGGACTGCAGCATGGAAAGGGGAGGCAGGCAGGTTGGGGGAGGGGCGCAGCTGGCCTAACTTCTGCTTTGCTCTGTGGCCTCTGTTATTAAACTCTTAACCCCTTCACTTCTGCTAGGAGGAGACCTATGGATTTCCAGCTGGGGTTTTCTCCTTTTGAACACTGGAGCAGGTAGGCATAGATGAAGAAGTTGGGAAATTTGAAGAAAATGAAAAACCTGACCTTTCTCAGATTCCACTTTTTTTTACCTTTGAGTTATACCCCCATTTTCCAATAACCTTTAAAGTAGAGATAAAAAGAAATGATTGAGGAGGAGGAAGGAAGGAGGGAAGGAAGGGAAGAAGGGAGGAAGGAAGGGAGGAAGGAAAGAGAGAAGGAAGGGAGGAAGGAAAGAAGGAAGGAAGGAAAGGAGGGAGGAAGGAAAGGTGGGAGGAAGGAAGGAAAAGAAAAGGGAAGGAAAGAAGGAAAAGGAAAGGGAAAGAAAAGAGAAAGGGGAAGAGAAAGTAAAGTAAAAGAAGGAAGCTTCCTGAGAAATTGAGTTGACTTCAAATACCATAGCCATTTAGACTTGTCCTCACTACCCATAATCACACACACATAATCTGCTCCAAATTTTTGGTGCATTCTAGCCAGCTTTGGGGATTGTTAGGATGACAGGTGTGAAGACAGGAGAGACAAAGGAAGAGAACATAAAGGGAAAAAAGCTAGACAACTGGACAGGCCTCAGAAATTCCAGGCCTCTCTTTAATTTAAGATTCTTAAGTTTTCTGTAGAAAAAAATCTCTTTTTTCTTAAAGGAAGTTTACATTTGCAAAACTTCAGAAGGCAGAAGAGGCAAAAGTTGCAGTCACATCTGCTTCCTGGTTGTTTGCTCAGGCTCCTGGATAAGATCAAAAACAACAGCCTATCGCAGGCAAGGAAGGTAAGAAGCAAACAAATGGAAAAAAAAAAAAAAACACCCACATAAAGATTTTTAACTGGTAGCCATTTAATCAAAGAGAATCTTGATAGTGTCTATAATGTTTGACTTTTTAACTTCTATATTTGGTTCCCAGCAGATCATTATATTATACAGTTTTGGGGAGTATTTTATTTTTTTATAGATGCCTTTTTGTTTTTGATATCACATCCATTTCCAGATATATCACTTCCCACTTCTGCCAAGCAAGACATTTGCTTTTAATTTTTTAAATTTTTGTATTTTTAAAAAAAGAAAAAAAATCAAGAAAAGTAAACAAAAATGTCCCACACCACCATTGCCTGACAGTACATGCAATATTTCAAACCCATAGTGCCCTACCTTTGCTATGAAATAAGGAAGATGCTTTTTTCCAAGTCTTTTTCCCAGTCTATGCTTGGTTATGATAATTAGTGTTTAGTTTTGCATAGAATCCTATGAACACTCTCCTTTTAAGCATACTAGCTTTCTTTCCAGTAATTCTACTGTGTTCTTAGGTCTCTATATAAGAGTCCTCTGGAATAGTATCTTGCCTCTTGGGAGCCAGTCCATGCCCTTTAGGATTTCATCTCCTAAACTAGCTGCTTCCCTGGAGTTTTTTCTACAAAGGTTTGCAATCCAGCTGTCCCATCTCTGTCAGCCAGTGGGTCATTCTACCCTAGGTCACTCCCTCAGATAAATAATTAGCCCTAGACTGTCGTCATGAACTCCCATGACCATCATTTATCCCAGAGCTTATTCCTAACAAGGCACCTGATCCAGCCTGGAGCTGCCTTCCCCCAGGACTGAGGCTTTGAACGTTAGGGTGTGTATGCAGCACCTACGTCAGAGCCAGCACAACAATGAGATTTTGAATCTGCTGTATCCTATAGGCTTTTTAAAGGACTCCTGAGCTCATGCCCCCAGGGGGAGCTGCTCCATGCTTCCTTTCCCTTCCCATAATTACTGGGATGGGAAAAGGAGAAATTCCAGGTCATGGCATCTGGAAACTGGCTGACTTTCAAGTCCAACTGAAACTTCCTCAATTGATGAGTCTTGATAAAGAATCTGACTGTGTGTCTTGCTAAGAGTGTTACCACAGGCCTTCTTATTCCACATAAGATTTCCATTTGAAATCTTATTCCAGGCTGATGAATGCTTTGCCTCCCATACTTCTTTCCTCTCCCCCATCCTCCCTCCTATTTCAGCCTTACTTTAATAGGTTTCTTCTTTCCTACCTTCCTTCTTTTCTCTAATAGTCCCCTCTTCTCTTTGGGGCCTACACTCTTCCTTTTATTCTTCTTAGTTGGACCGTCATGGAAGATACCCCTCCTATATCATTACTGCTGTCTCTTTCCAACTCTCCAGATGCAATAATAATTTTTCCTTTATTTGTTCTAATAGAAGACTCCTCTGATGCATTCTGCTTCTCTCTCAAAAAACTCAACCCTCACCAAAGCTCTGTATTAGCTAGCTCTTAAAAAAAAAAAAAAATTCCCCTCTTCCCTCAGACCTTTAAGTGTCAGCTGTTACTTTTCCATTTCCTCATGGCTCTTTCAAATCAGACACATGACTCACCTCTGCTGTTCTCTTTCTCAAGGAAAATGTGGTTAGCTTTTAGTGTGTGTCATGGTGCCTTTTTGGGTCTTATACTATGTAGTCTCAGTTGGTGGTCTCTCCATCTTGAACTTTGTTCTCTGCTTACTTGTGTTTTCATTGCTATCATCAAAGAAATTAAGAAGGTCCTCTCCCAAAATAAGATCATTATGTTATTTTGCTATAGAAAATTACCTTCTAGAATTTTGGTAAATCAAATGGCTGGCAATGTCTTGTATTCATTCATTGAAATTTATTAAGCATCTACTATGTGCCAGGCACTGTGCTAAGAATACTAAAAAAAAAAAAAAAAAAAAAAAAAGGAAAAAGCAGTTCCTGCCCCCAAGGAGCTCACTATCTAATGGGAGAGACAATAAAAACATGCAAACAACCATGTGCTGATTAGTTCTGTTCAAGGTAACTGGAGAGAATCAATAGAGGGAAAACATCAGCATTAGGAGAAATTATAGAATATAGGGAAGGAAGCCAGGGAATCCAATGGGGAACAATAAGAAGATACAGCACTTCAGGCACAGGTGAAAATGAATGAAAATCCCCAGACTTGGGAAATGAATTTTCTTTCTTTTTTTTCCTCAATAGTATTTTATTTTTCCAAATACATGGAAAAATATTTTCCAACATTTTGGTAAGATTTTATGTTCTAAAATTTTCTCTCTCCCTCCCCTCTCCCCAAGAGTGTAAGCAATCTGATATAGGTCAAATATGTGCAATCTTTTAAAACATATTTTCATATTTGTCATGTTGTGGAAAAAACATTAGACCAAAAGGAAAAAAAAAAGCACAAGAAACAAACAAAAAATGGTGAAAAAGACTATTCCTGGATTTACATTCAGTCTCCTTAATTCTCTTTTTGGATGCAGAGAACATTTTTCCGTCCCAAGTCTATTGGAATCACCTTGAATCAACACATTGTTAAGAAGAATCAAGTCCATCACAGTTGATCATCACATATTCTTGTTGCTGTGTACAATGTTCTTTTGGTTCTGTTCACTTCCCTCAGCATCAGTTCATGTAAGTTTTTCCAGGTTTTTCTGAAATCAGTCTGCTCATCATTTCTTATAGAATAATAATATTCCATTACATTGAAGTACCATGACTGATTCAGTCATTCTCCAACTGATTGGCAGCCACTCAATTTCCAGTTCTTGCCACTACAGAAAGAGCAGCTACAAACAGGAAACTGATTTTTTTGTTCAGACAAACAGAAAGGAGACCAGTATTACTATATATATCAAAGTGTGTGTGTGGTGGGTATAAGGTGTCAGAAGACAAGAAAGTTAGGTGGGATAGGTCATGAAGGACTTTGAATGCTAAACAGAAGTTTATATTTAATTCTGAGATGATAGGGAGCTACTGGAGTTTATTGAGTAGTAGGGTAACAGTCAGACTTTGACCATTGAGTAGAGTGGATTGAAGTGATGAGAGACTTGAGGCAAGGATAACAAACAGTAGACTATTATAAAGCCTTAGTCAATGCAAGTTGAATGAATGATTTTTTTTTTTTATAATAACTTTTTATTGACAGAACCCATGCCAGGGTAATTTTTTTTTTTTTTTTTACAACATTATCCCTTGCACTTGCTTCTGTTCCGATTTTTCCCCTCCCTCCCTCCACCCCCTCCCCTAGATGGCAAGCAGTCCTATATATGTTAAATATGTTACAGTATATCCTAGATACAATATATGTTTGCAGAACCGAACAGTTCTCTTATTGCACAGGGAGAATTGGATTCAGAAGGTAAAAATAACCTGGGAAGAAAAACAAAAATGCAAATAGTTAGAAGGAATGATTTTTAAAAAAATTATTTTGAAACAGAGCCAGGGTTAGGTGTAGACTAAGTGGGCAACAGACTAGATTATAGCAAGCTATACACTGATGTATGCTTTTTTATGATTTTTATATGTATATTTTTAGTGCCAGAAAATTCATTTTGTGGTGTGAAGTTGAATGTATCAGTCTTGAAGACTAAAATGTACAAGCAGCATAGTAAATAAGAGTGCTAGATGTGGAGTCACAAAGACTTGGATTCAAATTCTACCTTCAAATAAGAACTTAATTCTTGACGAGTCATTTAATCTGCATGTGACTCCTTAGGATTTATCTACTAAATCCTGGCTAGTCACTTATTTGAATGTGACTCAGCCACAACTAGAACTCACCTACTAATAGTTTGATTTTGATCCGTATTGATGGAAGGAGTGTCCACACCTGGAGTTTCTTGAGAATTAGTCATATAATTTTTTGGTTATTAAAATGCCTTTTCACAGATTCAGGGTAGAAGTAGGAAACAGCCTGCTGATGTTTTCATGGACTGCTGTATTCTTATTTGGGCCTAAAGCTCACTAAATGCTTAGCCTTTGATAGTGAGCTATCTCTGTTCTCTCTGAGACATGTGGAGTCTTACTGAGGTCAAAAAGAACCTAGCTGAAAACATAAAATGCCAGGAGGCAGAAGTAGAATTTGGTGATATGGTAGAAAGAATAATGGATTAGATTTGGGATCTAGTCTAGCTCTGAAATTGAGCTACTGAGGTTATATATCCTTGCCCAAAGCTGTTTAACTCTATCCATTTCCTTAATTTTTTTAATGAGACTTTTTTTTGGGGGGGGAGGCGGGAAGGAGATGAGACAGTTGGGAGAAGTGTCTTGCCTAGGGTTACACAGTTAGTAAGTGTTGAGTGTCTGAGGTCAAATTTCCTCTTGACTTCTAGACCAGTGCTCTATCTACTGTGCCATCTAGCTGCCTCCATTTCCTTATGTTTAAAATGATGGTGGTGCACTCCATAGTTTCTAAAATGTCTCTCAATTTGAAAATGATGTCATTCTTAGTTGTTTCATCATCTCTTATACCTCTGTGACTTCCTGTTTCTTCTCTTAACCAGCTTTTATTTGGATAATCCAGATCTGAGGAAGAAGAAAGGGATTAGATAAGGAATGAAGATGAGTATAAGGGGAAATAGATACCAGAGCCTTATGATTTATAAGTAATTTGGATAGTCACAGGAGAGTGACTGAGGGAGAGGAGGGGTTATAGGACAAAGGTAGCTATTGCTGTGTTGTTACAGTAATTGTTTCTGATCTTTATTTAATAACCAAGGGATGTGACTGCTGGGAATATAAAGCAGGTGAATTTGGGGATCATACTAGGGGAAGTTTCTGACCCTCTCACCTATTTGTCTGTTACCCAACAAGTTTGCAGGACATTGATTTGTCTAATACTTGTCAGTACCCATTTCTTCTTCCTGCTGAGAAAATAATATCTATTTCTAATAACTAGAATTTTATGAATGGTTCTGGAAGATTCATCTTGCTTTTTTGAGGCAGTATGGTGAAAGGACCAAGGAATTGCCAGAAAGAAGTTCTGAATTCAAGTCATGCCTCTGATGAGTATGGCTTTTTGATTCTGGGCAAGTTGTAGCCTCTCAGTGTTCTAGGCAACTCTAAGACTCTACATTGCAGAATGTTTTAACTTGCATAGGAAAAAGGAATTTCCTTACCTGTCAGTAAATATCCTATGTAACCTTGGCCCATTCCCTATTACTTTCTGCCTTGCCTATGTCTTTACATGGGCATTTGGAAAAATAAAAATACATATTTTTTTTTTAACAATAATTGACATTGATGTAGCATTTCAAGTTTTAAAAGCTATTTAAATATATTATCTCAGTTGATTCTTATCATTGTAAGTTAAGTACTATAGATCTTATTATCACCATTTTATGGCAGAGAAAGTGAAGGTGGTGTGGTTGTGACTTGTTCAGAGTCATATAGCTAGTAAATTTCTTAACCAATTCTTTCTGAATCCAAATCCCAGTATATGATTGTCCACAATGCCAAGCTTCTTTGGTTATTTGTTTTTACAAAGTATTAGCTAACTTGAAGTCAGGTGACTGTTTCCTTCCTCATCCCTTATTTTCATTATGTTAATATTTCTCTCTTTTTTAATGTATTGAGAACTTATATATAGCAGTCACTTTTTGCAATGCAAAGCCCTAGAAAGGAGGAGAACTATAAATCCAAGTCTATCCAAGGTAATGCAGCTCAGTACTCATCCCCATTTATGACAGGTGAATCATTCTGCACCAGTTGATGACTGGTGAGTCACTGGAGTAGTTGACATGTTAGAGTTGTAAAAAAATGATCTGTCAAAGGGTCTGATCCCTGGAGAACATTTCCTGTCTTAGAACCTTCTCTGAAGAAATTGGGAGAGTGGTATTTTTCCTTTTCCTTTGAAAAAGTGGTTAGACTCAGATAAACATACCATGTTAGGAAATAAAAAAGAAAGTGAAACAGGTCTGGGTCACTGGAATCAGTTCAATTTAGCCACTAGTCCCAAGTTCACTCTCAAAACATCACTTTGAGTTGTAATTGACTGGCAGAAAAGAAGAAGCGGCTGAAGAGAGAGGATGTGGTTACTGTGCAAGACGCTGCAAAAAAAAAAAAATTGCAAAATATTTTCATGTACTAAGTTACTATGTTTGAAAGCTCCTTTAAACAGCTTTGGGTTAAAAATGTTTTTCTGTATATTACTGTATGGAACACAACTCTAGTCACCCATAAGTTTCTGAATGTCCAGATTCCTCTGGTATGAACATGTTGATCTACAACAAAGTTGGTTATCTTGCCTTGCTTAGAGTGACCACTAAGCCATGTAAAAACACGAGAACACAGCCATTATACATTTACTCATTTCAATAACTCATTCAAAGTATTTTTTTAAATTTAAGTATTTTGATTTATTTTTTTATTTGTTTGTTTTTTGCTGAAGTGACTTGCCCAGGGTTCCACAGCCAGATGTGTGAGATCACATTTGAACTCAGGTCCTCCTGACTTCAGTGCTGGTGCTGGTGCTCTACCTACCCACTGTGTCATTCACAGTATTTCAACATAGATGAGTTTTCATGGTTAAAGTAGGCATAGGAATACAATTCTGGTACTTCTCAGTATCAGCTATTTTTAAAATATTATACTTAGAAATATTGAATTAAAGTACTACTCAGTCTACTCAAGCTGTATACTTTTTAATTTATAAAATATATGAATGTTTCGTAATAGGTTTTGATAGGTTTTGTGATAGGATATGGTAGGTATTCTCAGTGTCCATAGTACTCAGAAAAAACACATAAGATCTCATCTTCCCTTTCCTGGTTGTTCACAATACTTGCACCAACAAAAGTTGAGACAAGTTTAACTACTTTAATTTTTCCTGGTTCTTCTGAATAGTACTCAATTCTCTTCTCCACAAAACCAATATGGAATCAGCGAGATACAAACTACTGCTAGTAGTTTCAAGAAAGACTAGAAGTGGTATATGGAAAGGCCCTTAATTGATGCTTCATGTCTCTCTTTCATTCTACCCCAGTCCTATTTAGCCAGTGGGAATAGGTACTTGAGAATCAATTGGGAAACACTTTCCTGGTACTTCTGACCAGCTGCACATCACTACAAGTTTATCTTCAGCAACACAAACTCTATAATCTAGACATTATAAATCTGTTACAAAGTAATGTTTTAGACCACATGAGCTGTTCAGTGGAGGACCAGTTGTTTTTCTACTACATAAAGTGAAAATATACAAAAGTTATGGGATTCAGAAAGAAGAAAATTTTTAGATATAGG
Source organism: Antechinus flavipes (assembly GCF_016432865.1). NCBI lineage: Eukaryota > Metazoa > Chordata > Mammalia > Dasyuromorphia > Dasyuridae > Antechinus > Antechinus flavipes. Next base: position 462,398,861 of record NC_067398.1, on the reverse strand, counting down.
AAGAATATACCTCTTTAAAAATTACTTTTGAGGCAGGATGAGTGATGCCTGTAATCTCTTCTGCTAGGGAGACTGAAGGTGGTGGAGCACATGGACTCTGGAATTCTGTGCTACAGTAGGTTAAAGTCAACAATAAGTCCCCACTAAGTCTAGTATCAATATAATCAGAACCTGGGAGTAGAAGACCCTAGTGCACAAGGAAGGATAGACTAGTCTCAGTTGAAAAAATAGAACAAATAAAAAGCTTCTACTGACAATCACTATTGGAATTAAATCCTTGATTGTCCTTTTAATTTGGGAGAAACAGGGAGATCCAGTTTCAAAAAACACTGAAAAAACATAAAAACACTTTTTGTGAAATTGGAAAATTTATCTTCATTTACATGTAAACTTCTATTCTCAAAATAATCTAGTTACTTCCCCACCCAGTGTATTAGGTAAATAAATTCTAAAACTATTGATAACTTACTAACAATAAATGAGACATGTAAATCTATATATACACATTCACAGAGATACATATATGACTCCTGATAAAAGCTTTTGAGATGAAATGAACCTACTACTTTTCTTTTAAATTATAGCTTTTTATTTACAAAACATATGCATGGGTAATTTTTCAACACTGACCCTTGCAAAACGTTCTTGAATCTACTACTTGATAGAAATATCAGAAACTCAAATGAAAGTTAGTATACTGAGACAAATTTATACAATACATGGGTTTTCTAAAATAAAATAAAAATAAAAATAATCAGGGATATGGTCAATGAGGTGAAGCGTATACAGGCTTTTTCCTAATTAGAATATAAACTCATTGTAAAAATTCTCCTCTTCCTCCTCCTCCTTCTTTTCTTCCTCCTCCTGACTTTCCTGGCTTCCTTTAAATCTCAACTAAAATCTCATTTTTTATAAGAAGCCTTTTCTAACCCTTTTTAATGTTAATACCTTCCCTCTGTTAACTATTTTCTTTTTCATCCTTCATGGGACAAGATCGGACAGGATAGCTTGCCTTATGTATTTGTTTGCAGATTGTCTCCTCCATTAAATTTCAAGCTCCTTGAAGTCAGGAACTGCCTTTTGTCTCCTTGTGCATCTTTATTACTTAGAATGGGGCTTAGTGCACAGTAGATGGTTAATAAACGTTTAATGTTTGATTGGAATACAAAAACAATATAGTCCTTGTTATGAAGTAATTTATATTCTAATAGGGGGACACAGCACACATAGAGAAGCTGTGGCAGGGGAAGATGTCATTTAGGAAGTCTTAAGCATGGTGAATGAAGCCATAGATGATAGCATGTCCTAGAAGCAATGTTAGAATTCTCAGATAAAAAGGTATAGTGGAAGATGTTGACAATGGGTGGCAGGGAAAATAGTGAAGAAAATCTAGAAGCATGGTCTGGGGCTCTGGAGTTGGCTGGACATAGTGGGTGCCCAGCTGAGCCCCAAGTTAGGAGTTCCAAAATGGAGTAGATTTAGTGACCCAGAGCATGGTAGAGTAGTTTGGAGTGTATGATGTCAAAGTGGATGGAGAAGCTAACTTTGTATAAATCCCTAGAGAGGCTCCAAAAAATTAGGTTAACTTGCAGAAGAACAGGCTCCAACTCTGCATCAGGGTGTGACATCTAAGCTCTAAGAAAAGTTTGATTCATTATTGAGAATATCACTAAGCCTAAAATATGAAAAGGACATATCAAGGAGGACTTTGAAGCCCAGATGAGTTGAAAATATAGAAATTCATTTTCCCCTTAAATCTACAGCCTTATAAACTACCATTATGGACCATCCTGCTTGTTTGGAACTAGGTAGAATTGGGCACTGGCCAGCCAGTGAAAATACAGTACAAAAAAGTAATTAAATTATCATTGAGATTCCTAAGGATAAAACTGATGAACAGTTCATAAATGTGTTTCTAGAACAGTACAGGGAATTAGGGTATGCCAAGGGTGTCAGGAAATCCTATAGCTAATTTAAGAGCTTATATACCTCTGTTTGAGAGCTTGGCAAGAGAATGAATGAATGCTTCCAATTTCTACATATTACCATACACTGGATCAAGGGAAATGACCAAATATTAAGGATAGTGATTCAAAACAGATATTGATTCTGGTAGACCCAAGTAGGCACAGGGATCCCCTTTTTTAGTAGGAAGCCAATAGGAGATAGGTAAGAAAATAATGGAGACATTTTAACATATCTTAGAACCCACGAACCCTGGATTATACCTGGTAGTAGTTTCACCTAGGGACAACTAGGCTTACAGTAGGTAGAATCCTGGGCCTGAAGTCAGGAAGATTCCTTTTTATGATTTCAAATCTAGCCTCAGATACATTAATTGGGTGACCCCGGACAAGTCACTTTACCCTATGTTCCTCAATTTCCCATCTATAAAAGGAGCTAGAGAAGAAAAAGAAAAGTATCTTTACTAAGAAAACTCTAAATGGGAGCAAGACACAAATTAGACACAATTGAAACTACTAAACAACAACAAAAGACTTAGCTATTTTTGAATGTATTATATTTATAGACATAGTGAATAATTTGGCACAATTTCCATATTTGTTTGTAGACCCAGAATGTTAGGGTTGTCCTAATTGGCTGATCAAAGTGGAGATAGAAAGATTCTGTTTCCCTCTAAAAAGACAAATTGTAAATAATATTGTCTCTCTGAAATTAAAAAAAAATAGCAATAATCATTTAGAAATGGACAGTTTTCACACTCTAGTTAATGTCTAGTTTAGTGATATAAGATGAAAAAGACAATATCTCAAGAAGCCAAATTGGAAACTCTAAATGAGCCAAAGATGAGACCTGAGAGGTAGTGCATATTTATACCCATTTGTTATCTGTAGTCAAGGGCATAGTTGAATGGTCTGAAGTATGGTTACCATGGTAGGGATGGGAGGGGACACTGGAGTTACAAGGCAGGATTCTTTTAGTGGATATTAACTAATTAGAAATTCCATTTGAATTAAAATCAATTTAATAAGCATTTATTCAGTCCCAACTTTGGCAAGGCATTAGTTATATAAAAGACTTAAATATAGTTCTTCCTTTGAGGAATTTCCATTGCCAGTGGGCAAACAGCCTGTACACATAGAACAGTAGAGAATGATCTTATGATTTCATTGGTAATGGGATCTCCTAAATGAGAAAGTCTGGTACTTTCTCTACAACTTAGTTTTAGAGAATTATCTAGAACACTGAGAGTTTAAATGATTTGTATAGGGTTAAAATAGCCATTATATGTCAGAGACAGGACTTCACTGCAGTCCTTATGGGCCTCAAGACCTACTCTAAATGAGGCTGCTTTTTTAAATGCAAAATTAATACAAAGTAAGAGAGAAACTAACAATATAGGTGATGGTGGAGTTCAGGAAAGATTTCTTTTAGGAAGTGGCCCTTAAGATGAAGATTGAAAGAGTTGGGGGTACCAAGTGTTGAACTAAGGATAGAGATTGTGCAAAGGCATGAAAAATGAAAGGTAGAATGTAAAAGTACCCAGAACTAGTAAATAAGCTGATTTTCCTGGGATATAGAATATTTGAAGGGGAATAATATGAAAACCATCTGGAAAGATGGACAGGAACCGGATTGTGAGGGATTTGTGTTTTTTTCCCTAGAGGCACTAGGGAGCCAGTGGTTGCTTTTTGAGGTGGGAACTGTTTTGGTCAGGCCTCTGTTTAAGCAATATAAATTTTACCAATATGTGGAGAGTGCCTTGAAGATAGGAAGACTAGAATCTATAGCAGTAGCACAGATAAAAGGTGATAAGAGCCTTAACTAGAGTGATGACCTTTTGAATTGAGAGGAGAACCAATTACCTCACATATATACTTGATCCCAAATCCTCCCCTTGTTCTTGCAGATTGCAGTCTCACTTTTTCCCATGTTGAATCTTCAGCAGCCTTCTATCAACTGGGTCTTTCTGTACTGATTTCAAATCTTCCTCATCCTTAAAATCTTCACTTCATCTTACTATCTCTTCAAGCTACCATCCCATTGCTTGCCTCCCTTTCTTTTCTTCCCTCCCTCCCTCTTTTCCTCCTTCCCTCCCTCCCTCCTTCTCTTCCTTCCTTCCTTCCTTCTTCTCTTTCTTTCCTTCTTTCTTCTCTTTCTTTCCTTTTTTATCTCTTTTTTCTTTCTTTCTATCTCTCTCTTCTTTTCTCCTTTTCTCTTTTTTGTTTCTCTCAACATTTTAATAACATTTTATTTTTTCTTGATTATGTGTCAAGAAAAGTTTTAGCATTCATTTTTAAAAGATTTTGAGTTCCATTTTTTTTCCTCTTCCTCTGTCTTTTCCCCTCTTCCTAAGATGATAGGCAATTTGATACAGGTTATATATATGCTATCATGTAGAACATATTTCCATGTTAGTCACAGTTGTGAAAGAAGAAATGGATAAAAAAGCATGAAAAAAGATTAAAGCAAATTTTTAAAATGTGCTTTGAATTTGTGTTCAGAGTCTCAGTATTTTGTCAAAATGTGGATAGTATTTTTCTTATTAGTCCTTTGTATTTGTCTTAGATCACTGTATTGCTGAGAAGAGCTGAGTCATTCAAAGCTGATCATCATACAATGTTATTGATACTGTGTACAATGTTTTCCTGGTTCTGCTTATTTCACTTTGCATCAGTTCATACAAGTCTTTCCAGGTTTTCTGAAATCTGTCTAGTCATCATTTCTTATTGTACAATAGTTTCCCTTATATTCATATACAGTCAAGCATCATTTTCTGAATGAAGTTTTTCTTGATTCGCCTTCTCCAAATGCTAATCTTCTTCTTCCTCTACTACTTTGTATTGAACTACTTTATATATGCTTACATAACCTGAATTTACGGCCAAATTCAGAATATTTTGCTTGAGACTCTTTTAATAGATTTCAAAGAATGCTGACACAATGCTGTATGTCTGCTTGAGGGGCAGAATTGATTTAAATGCTTTGGAGAGGAGAGACATTCCTTCTTCTTCAAGAAAGGCCTCATAGGCTACCACTATGCTTTGGGACCAACGATAGACATGTGAAAAGAGAGTCAGAGCCTGGAAGCTGAAGTGATATGTAGGGAAATATAGCTCCCTATCATGTCCCTGATTTCTAGCTTGCTTCTTTAGAGACTGGGAAATTTTTTTAGGTGAGATTTTATTTATTTCTATCTAAAACTTACTCATTTTGTTTATTTTGTAATATATTCCATTCTGTATGATGTCTCTAATTACTATTTGCTATTGACTTAGATGAATATGTTTTCTTGATATTTGGAACAGTCTTTTATATAACCAGTGTTGGTGGCAAGAGGAAAGGGAAGAAAGCAAGTATAAGCTTGTGATGGCTTCACTTATCTTAAGAATTATTGTGAAAATATATTTTTATTTTGTCACTATGCCAGCAAAATTGAGGACTTTATGCAGATAGGCATAATTTCAGTCTGATACCCTTCTTGGAGATAGCAAAAAGGATCATCCCAGCCTTGAAGTGCTCTGAGGGCTTCTAAGCCCCCAAATATCTCAAATCCCAGCTTAGGTGGCACAATGCCACTTGACTTGAATTCAAGTCAAGTGCTGACTTGAATTCAAATCTTACCTCAGACACATAATAGTTGTGTGACCCCAAGAAGTCTCTTAACTACTTGTTTGCCCCAATTTCCTCACTGGTAAAATGGGGATAATAACCACACCTACCTCCCACAGCTGGTATGGGATCAAATGTTGTAAAGATCAAATAAGATAATAATTATAAAGCACTTTGCAAAGATCCTAGTACACAGTAAGTACTCATAAATTTTAATTATTGTTGTTATTTATTTATTATTATTGTAGTCATTGACTTTATATTTATCATGAAGATGTTTTTACATGTATTTGTTTACTTCCTCATCAGAATGTAAGATCTTTGCACATAGAGATTATTCCATTTTTTTCCTTGTATCTCCAATATTTGGCATTTAGTTACACATATTAAATACATATTAATTGGTTGACTTTGGAAAAAAGTTATTTCAGTCAAGTGATGGTGTTAAAGCAAGATGGAAAGGAGATAAGGAAATAGAGATACTTAATGTAGAAAATTTTTCTAGAATTTTGTCTGAGAATAGAAGATATAGGATGATAACTTGAGATGACAAGGTCAACTGAAGTGAGAGAGTCTTAAGAGTGGAAAGATTCAGGCATAGTTTGTAGGCATCAGGGAAGAAACCAATGGATTAGGAAATTAGATCAGGGACGATCAAAGGATTGAAGTTCTTGGAGGATATTGGAGGAAGTAAGATTAAGGGCACAATTAGAGATCCTTGGAGAAGAAGAACTACCTCTTTTACCAAGACAAATAGTCTTTATTTTCCACCAAAAATGCATCATTTTTGAATAAAAGCACAATAAACTTGTAAGAGCCTACCAAAAAACACTTTTAGGACTCCCTATTCCAAGCAGATGTGGCAAGATATACATGGTCTATGAGATATGAGAAGTTAAGTAGATCTTTACTCTGATGCATCTATCTGAATCAATATTATGCTTATACAACTTACTTTAAATCCAAGTTTGTAAAAAAAAGCTCAGAATAAGAACAACTTGCCACTTGATGATAAGCTGGAGTTTTTAAACTACCAATGAAAGGAGTAGAGAATTGCTTTAACTGTCATTGGTATTCAGAATTACATTTTACATTCCCAAGTTGTTGAACCATGTCAGAAATAGCCTTTAGGGAGCTAAAAGAATGCTTTATATATGACCATGAAATTCCATACTCTGTACCTTGTGATCCACTTTGCCACAATGGAAGTCTTACTGATGTCAGGAATGTAGAATAAAATTGACTTTCCATATACCCTCAAATGATTAACATTATAGGATGCCGTGATGAGTTAATTCTGTGAGGACAGAAAGATGTGATGTAGGCAACAATTCATATAATTAAATTGTTGTTTAATCATAAATTGTTACATATTGTAACATTGATTGTTACATGATTGTTACATAGCTCAGTCTTTCTGTTGCTTAGGAAACATGGGTCTAGGCAACAATTGGAGGAGATACTTTGATACTTGGGTAGAGTTGTGATATCCTCAATGTAGGTAATACCTTCTCCTTCTCCTTGAGGCAATTGGGGTTGTGACTTGCCCAAGATCACATAGCTCTCAAGTGTCTCATTTGAATTCAGGTCCTGTGGTAATCTATAGCTGCCCGAGAGTAGAACCTTCTATAATTATTATTATACAGATTATACAATCCACACTTTTTCACCCTGTGCAACTTTTGTCTCTGTCCTTCTATAAATATTCAATACAGGGCTCACTCAATGGACTAGAAGCATTCCTCTCATCTTAGCATTGTATGAATAACAGTGGAACATAAGGTGTGCCCAATGGCCAACCTTTCCTCTTATTCCATGACTAATTATTTTTCTAGTTATATGTGCCTCTGATAGCATCTACTATGCTACTTGGATACATTTTTTTCCCCCAATCTTCTACTGCCATGTAAGCAGTTTGTCTCTCCATTGGCTTACCTGCCACTATAATTCTTTGAAGATCGTGATATTCCATCACAGTAGTAATGTGTCATTGTGATTCCTTCCAATTTTGCCTTCTGAAATGGCCTTTCTTATAGTCTTTTTTCCATACTTATTCTTTTCAAGTATAGTTTCAGGCCCTGTCCCTGGTCATTTCTTGATTTGGAGATGGGCATTTCCTAACAGTATTAGTGGAATAATATTTAACTATTGGAAGAAATGTTTGGGATGAAATGCTATTCACAGGGCCATGAATTGTGATGGTCATTACCTGGTAGGTAAACCCAAGAGCCCCACAAATAGCACTTCCCTTCCAGACCAGTGATTTCACTTTCAACTCATCCTCCAAACTCATGACACAAAGCCTTTCTCCTGTGGAGAAGGGGCCAGTCTACTCTAAATAAGTGTTTTTGGAATAGGCAAGCCAGCCTCCTGAAGCAGCAAGGTACCCTAAATGAGAGACAGGAGGTAGCTTGTGCCAATAATGTCATCACCATCAGTATCTTTTTTTTTAATTTAAAAATTTATTTCTTAAACTAAATACAAAATAAGAAAAAGCAGATCAGAAAAAATACAGAAAAGGAAAACAAAGTGAAACAAAACAAAACATTATTAAGTGCCCAGCAGAGCATTGGTGCAAAATTCAAAGTATATAACAATAAACTTCCATTTCGAGAAAGCATCTATAATCATAGAAAAAATTATATCCATGTGTCCATTTTTTCTTTGCTTTTTTGTAGCTTATTCTTTTGTTCTTTGCTGCACACTTTTTACTTTATTCTATTTTTCCCCTTTAATCTTTCTTCCCCCCAAGTAGTTAAGCATACACACACATACACACACACACATACATACACACAAGAATATATACATACATACATATATATATTCACACCCATTCAGAGACTCCTCCACATATACATATATCTATATAAACACACACATAGACCTACATGCATATATACCCACATATATGCAGATAAATACATACACTATACATTCATCCATGTATAAACATGCATCTAAAACAATATTATATGGATGACATGTAATGTAGATTTCTCTCTTGATTGAATCTTTAAATTTGACTTTGTCTAAGATCAATGATTATTAGACCTATTTTATTTTTCTAATAAATTCTATTCCTTATTATTGTTTTGTAAGAAAAGACCAGCAAGATGAATACAGAGAGGATTGGAGAGACTTACATGAACTGATGCTAAGTGAAATGAGCAGAATCAAGACATCATTATTCATGGCAACAACAAGACTATATGATGATCAGTTCTGATGGATATGGCTCTCTTCAACAACAAGAGGATCCAATTCAGTTCCAATTGATAAGTAATGAACAGAACCAGCTACACCCAGCAAAAGAACACTGGGAAATGAATGTGGACCACAACATAGCATTTACACTCTTTCTGTTGTTTGCTTGCATTTTTGTTTTTCTTCCCAGGTTATTTTTATCTTCTTTCTAAATTCTATTTTTCCTCTGTGGCAGGACAACTGTATGAATATGTATACATCTATTGATTTAACACATACTTTAACATGTTTAACATGTATGGGACTGCCTGCTACCTGGGGGAGGGGGTGGAGGGAAGGAAGGGAAAAGTTGGAACAGCAGTTTTTGCAAGGGTCAATGTTGAAAAATTATCCATGCATATGTTTTGTCAATAAAAAGCTATAATAAAAAATTCTATTCTTGATTCTTGTTGTAGTGTTTCTATATATTTCTTATTTCCTATACCTGCTAACTCTTCTTTAATTTTGCTTCTTAACTTGCTTTGCTGTTACTTATTCTACCTCTATTCTTATCTTATTCTCTTATCTGCTCCCTTTTCTTTCTTTATTCCATTCCTATTAATCTACACACCTTATTCCATTCCTGTGTTAATCTGAACATCTTTCTGTTGCCCATCTAATGCACAATCAATATTTTAATGGCATTAATATATACATACATATACATATATATATATTCAGAAGTTGGTGTTAAGAATGTATATTTATATACATTCTTAACATCAAAGTCTAATGACCATGGAATCTTTCCATGTGACTTATAACCAAAATTTTCTATATATTGTCTTCTCCATTAGAATGTAAACTCTGAAAGCAAGGATTGTTTTGCTTTTCTATTTGTATCCCTAGAAATTAGCATAGTGCTTTGCATATTATAAATATTTAATAAATGATTTTTCATTAAAATTTTTGTGCTCATGCATTTAAAAAAAAAAAAAAACTATGTACCAACTCATCAGTCTTAGGCATCAATCATCTGATACTTGAGATTAACTCCCATAAGGTACTATATTATTATGAAATGAATCTATTCCCTCCTTACAGTGGAAAAAATATTCTAATCCCTACTCCTATGCAATTCAGACTAGTTTTTCCTTTTAGGGTATTGAAACCTTCCTTTAGATTTGATTGGTTTAGGGGAATGAATGGTTGGGATATTTACATCACTTCCCTGGTTAGCTAAGTACAAAACAGTCAAAATAACTTCAGGCACTTTGGTGCTTGGCCAGCAGATCATCATGGGCAACTCAAGTGAAGCCTGAGGTTCAGGTTTGTTTCAGTCAGCTAAATCTACTTGAAATATCCTCAATGCATATCTTTGGTGAATATTTTTATTCTCTAAAGTCTGTCAATTTCCCTTTTTTAAAACTAGTGAATGACCCCATGAATGACCCCATATTTTGTTCTAATATCAAACTTTAATTATTAGGGGACTAGGCTGAATTAGAATTACCCTAGAACATTCTTTCTTTTCTTTTCTTTTTTTTTTTTTAATTATAGCTTTTTATTTACAAGCTATATGCTTGGGTAATTTTTCAACATTGACAATTGCAAAACCTTTTCTTCCAACTTTTCCCCTCCTTCCCCTCTATCCCCCTTCCCCCAGATGGCAGGTTGACCAATACATGTTAAATATGTTAAAGTATAAGTTAAATACAATATATGTATGCATGTCCAAACAGTTAATTTGTTGTTCAAAAAGAATTGGACTTTGATATAGTGTACAATTAGTCTTGAAGGAAATAAAAAATGCAGGTGGACAAAAATAGAGGGATTGGGAATTCTATATAATGGTTCATACTTATTTCTCAGAGTTCTTTCGCTGGGTGTAGCTGGTTCAGTTCATTACTGGTCTATTGGAACTGATTTGATTCATCTCATTGTTGAAGAACCCCAGAACATTCTTTAAAAAAAATTTTTTTTTGTTATTGAAGCTTTTTATTTTCAAACATATGCATAGATAATTCATAGCATTCACCCTTGCAAAACCTAGTTCCATTTTTTCCCCTTCCTTTACTTTCCATCCCTTCCCTAGACAGCAAGTAATTCAATATATGTTAAACACATGAAATTCTTCTATACATATTTCCACAATTATCATGCTGCACAAGAAAAATTGGATCAAAAAGAAAAAAAATGAGAAAGAAAGCAAAATGCAAGCAAACTAACAACAACAAAAGTGAAAATGCTGTTTTGTGATCCACACTCAGTCTCCATAGCCCTCTCTCTAGGTGTACATGGCTCTCTTCAACACAAGACCATTAGAACTAGCCCAAATCATCTCATTGTTGAGAAGATCCATGTCCATCAGAATTGATCATTGTATAATCTTGCTATTGCCATTAATAATGATCTCCTGGTTTTACTCACTTCACATTAGCTTCAATTCATGCAAATCTGTCCAGGCCTCTCTGAAATCATTCTGCTGATCGTTTCTTATAGCAAAATAATACTCTATAACATTTATGTACCTAACTTATTCAGCCATTCTCCAACTGATGGAGATTCATTCAGTTTCCAGTTTCTTGCCATTACAAAAAGGGTTGCGACAAACCTTTTTGCACATTTGGGTTTCTTTCTCTTTTTTAGGATCTTTTTGGGATACGATCCAGTAGAGACACTGCTGGATCAAAAGATATGGACAGTTTGATAACTCTTTGGGCATAGTCCCCAGAACATTTTATTGATTTTTTTTTCCAGGTACAATTATCTGGGACCAATTTGGAGATCTTTAAGACCAATTTGGAGATCAGATTACTATTAATATTATAAGCATGGATTATGATCACACAGTCATGCAACAGGAAAAAGAAGGGCAAATTATTTCGACTTTATGAGCATAATTGTATCTTTTGGATGATTATAATGAAGCTGTTTCTGAAAAAGGTTTTATTAGTTTTGATATTGTGTATTATTTTATATGTATTATTTATTTTATTTTATTTTACATATCACATATCTAAAACAAAATAATATAAATAAATTATTTATTATTTATATCATGTATCATTTATTACTATACTTATGATATATTAATATATATTTTTGTTAATATATATTATTTCTAAATTAATAATAATTTATAAATAAACACATCACATATATTTTATATGTAAATTTTCAATTGATTGTATGCATTGTTGAAAATGACAAAGAAGGTCTATTCAAATATTGCAGATGCCTATGATGATGATGATGGGAAAGAAATGGAAGAAACTATGAAGAGCATCCATGTTCATAATAATCAAATATTGCCAGAATGCTCAGTATATATTGTGTATTTAATATATAGGATTAATACTTGGTATTGCTGAATTTAAATGTAATGTTTTTATAATATACTTGGTTGTAGATGATGTTTGATATATCTGATAAATGGGGGATGGAATAGGGTAGATGAACAAAATTATCCTTCAATATACTCTTTGCTTATCCTATATATATTATTATAACATTTAAATATTAATTATTATTAATATTAATGAGGAAATTCTACTCCATCCCTCTTGATTGAATGGGGTCTATCATCAGAAGACCACTAAAGTAACTGGTATTCTCTGACAAGGATATTCTACCATCTTGACACTAAACTAATTGCCCACGAATGCTAGCTGAGAACCATCCATGAAATACAACGGACAAAATGGGAGAACTTCCATCTTATACTGCCATATGAACAGTAGCCTTGCTTCATGGTTTTCTAATGTCACATAGAAGATATTGCTACATGATTGATGTTAACACATGTATGACCCTTATATACAGATGTATATTTGCATGTGTTTTTGTTTTTGTTTTTTTTTTACAATTTGAAGTTGAGTCATTTTTACCTTCATCTTCTGATGAAAGATCTTTTGCTATGTTTCCTTGGCATCTATGGATTTATCTATCTATCTTTGCTTTCTTACCTTTTCTTTCTGTACTGCCTTCTTTGTCAATTATTGCTGCAAAGCTTGTACCAGAATTTTTAGTTCTGGTTTTTTTATGCTTTTTCTGAGACATGCACCCTCACTTCTCATCTTAAAGGGCATCTTCAAGATGCTATGTATCCCAGGAAGTTTTCTTTGACTCAGTACAAGTGAAGAGGCTATTGTTCTCAAAACAACCACTTATGTACTCCTTATCATAGAAGTCTGGATGTTGAAAATGTATAAATATTTACTTCCTTTCTTAAAAGTAGAAATATAAAGGATCTACAGTTTCATTTATTATCTTTTTAATGTACTATGTTATGGAAACACTTGGTCTTTTTTTTTCCATAAATTAAATAAAAATTTTAAAAAGTACAAAAAAAGAGTAGAATCATAGTATGTTAGTGCTAGGAAGAACATCAGTAGTCACATAGTGACTGTATCGTTTAGAGAAAAGAACATTATGTTAGAAAACAGACAACCTGAGTTTGAGGCCTGATTCTGACACTTACTGTATAATCTCAGGCAATTTATTTACCCTTTCTGCGCCTCAATTTCCTCATCTACAAAAAGAAGCTAATAATACTTGAACTATCCACCTCATAGGATTGTGTACTGGTGGATATAATATGCCCACATTTGCTAAATGGATGGGTGCTTTTGGTAAACTGTATCATATATCATTACTGCAACTAAAGAAGCTGAGAACCCAGAGAAATTATTTGTTAGTTTTCATAATCATTTTCACAGATTTTGGAACAGTTTTTTTTTTTTTTTGTTTTTTGGTAAATGTCATTTTTGTATATACATTTCTCTACATCAAGATTGTTTGTTTTGGATTTTAAATTTCCAAGGGTTCTTTAAATTTTTTATAGACACCATTTTTATTAATGGTGAAGGGATAGAACTTTGGACTTGAAGTCAGGAAAGCATGAGTTCAAATTGAGTCTCAGACATTTACTTGGATAAATCAGTTTATCCTCTGTCCATCTCAATTTTCTCATCTGTAAGATGAAGACAATAATAGCACCTACCTTCTAGAGTGGTTAATGAGATAATATGTACTAAGTACTTTACAAATCTTAAAGTACGATATAAATATGAGCTACTATTATTGACTTCTTTGTGTAGTGTACCATAGTGAGTACATGCATGTCATTAGTTGATGATGACAGTCCTGTTTAAGGCCATTTGAATACGTTGAAGATAGCCTTGACCTTGTTCTATGCTTAACTTTAATAATAAACAGATCAAAAAGAATAACATTGAAATATGATCTCCGTGATTTCTCCCTCAGAGAAAGGAACAGCTAGATTTTCTCTTGTCATTGAATTCAGGATCCTTTAGAGCAACAACTAAAGGTTAATTGAGATGAAGAGCTTTCTTGCCTGCTTCCTTCCAAAAAAAGAAAAAAATCAGCAAACTTCCTTCACAGAAATACAAATGCAGAAAGAAGGCCTGTTGTTTTCCTGAAGCATTTCTCTTGTTTATTTTTTCATGAATTGTCTTCTTTTGAATGAATTGGAAACACCTGTAACACTTGACACCAGGTGGTGACTAATACTCTAAGAACATTCAACCCCTAATCTCTGATTAAACAAGGCTTGTCATACCACACTCCTGTCACTTTCAGGCCCTCTGGCACAGTCATACCCTTTCCACCTGCCTTTAGCAGGGCAGGCACTCACTTTTTGGTCTCTGAGGTCACGTATGTTTGCCTCTGATAACAGCATAGAGTGCTAGAGCTGGAAAAGATGAACAGGAGGACAGAGTGGTTGAGTGATTTAGCCAAAATCCCACAACAAAAAGTGGAGGATCATCAACTTGAACAGTTATCTAACTCTCACCATGCAACACTGACTGCCATAATTTTACAACTAAGATGAGGGTGTTATGAATAAGTTTAAAAGATGTCCATAATGATATTCACTGGATTGATAAAAGAGCCTTAAAGTGATATCCAAGTGGGAGGAGGGAATTGGTAGTGAGAGACCTTTAAGAGACATGTCTCTTAGTGAATTTTTACTTGTTCTATAATATCTAATCTCTCTCTCCCCCTCCCCTCCAAGACAAATTCCTCTCAATGTTTCTCTCTCCTATTTCAACATATCTCAAATTTTCCTTCTCTGCTCAATATTCTGTTATAATTTTTTTCCTAACCCTCTTTCCTTATGAATCCTCTTCACTGCTTCTTTTTTGTTTGTTTGAAACAAATGAGCAAATAAATAGTTGTGGAGGAGAAAACATTTTTATGCTCAGTGGTTCATTCTAATTGTGTCCATGTTCTCTCATAGCCTACTTTTCTCCTCTCAGTGGCCTTTATGCTTGTTCCTCAAACCTTTTGCCACTTGTAGGAACTTCCTAAAAATAACCAGTCAATCGGAGTACATAGAGTTCTCTCAACTCGCTCAGTACAACCCAATTGGCTAAGCCTTCAGATGGGCCCTGCACCTGCTGTCATGGACATTCCAAGAGAGTTCCCCCAACAACTAGCCACAGAAGGGGAGCATTCTTTCCCTAAGGTTAGTTTTAAAGGACAGCTGAAACTCTCTAATCTAGCCCAGGTCAGCATGTTCCTGGGTACCATGGGCATCTTGTCACAGAGCAATCTAGTGAACTTAATTGACAGGTGCAAAGTGTGTCCCTTTTAACCCATTCACATTCACATCTGCCTTCAGGGGTGGGCTAAGTGATGCAAACTCACAAGGGAGCCCAATTAGCATGGTGTGTGTGTGTGTGTGTGTGTGTGTGTGTGTGTGTGAGAGAGAGAGAGAGAGAGAGAGAG
The DNA here is from genome assembly GCF_016432865.1 of Antechinus flavipes. Taxonomy (NCBI): domain Eukaryota; kingdom Metazoa; phylum Chordata; class Mammalia; order Dasyuromorphia; family Dasyuridae; genus Antechinus; species Antechinus flavipes. The sequence goes on along the minus strand of NC_067398.1, from coordinate 462,383,345 downwards.
AGAGAGAGAGAGAGAGAGAGAGAGAGAGAGAGAGTATATAAGGAGGAGACAAAGAGAAAAGAAATAGAGAAGGAGGAGGGGGAGGAAGAAAGGGGGGAGGAAGGGAGAGGAAGGGAGGGAGGGAGAATATGCATATAGGAGGCCACTTGGGTGGATAAAGTGCATACAAATTGAGAATGGAGTAGTGTAGGATGTCAGGCCCATCTGGAGGACCATGTGTGAATAAGCCCAAAATGAGAGTCTGTAAAGGTTTGTTGCCGTATTTCTGATGGCTGAACAATGAATGAAGTCAAGTGGATGGACTAGGACAGAATTAGATTTGAGAGCTTGCTTTTTCATGGTCACATGGCTAAAGTCTTAATCCCCATCAGCATTTCATAAATGGATGATCCTGCTCATTGGTCACAAAACCAAAAGATCCAGGCCCTTCACGACTTTTGGAAAAATGACAGCAATTCAAAATGCATGGCAGCATGGATACTGATGGACACAGGGATAACTGATAAGAATTTGGCTCATTGGGGTGAGGGTGGGAGGAAGAAATAAGGACTTGGTGACTTTTTACCCCCTTTTTTGGTCCCTTAACTGAGCATCTGGACTTTTAATTCTATACCAAAAGAAATCATTTTTTTTTTCTTCATTTAGGAGGTGTCATAACATATGCAGATTCTAGAAGCTCCATAAATACAGTATTTTAGATTTAATAAGCTTGGAATTATTGGGAATTCCAAAGGTTCAGAATCTTAGAATTGGTCAGAGTATATTGGGGTATGGGTTGGGAAAAAGCATTCTAATTGTGGAAAACCAACTCTTAGGGGAATGTGTTTGCTGTCTTCAAGTATTAGGATTATTATTATGTAAAAAAAAAAAGAATTTTTGTCTTCTTGGTTTTATAAGGCAGAATATGGAACAATGGATGAAAGTTTAAAAGTAGCAAATTTAACATTTACTTAGGAACAAAATATCCTGACAATTAGAGCAGGGTAGAACATACTGGGACCAAGGAGGGGAACAGTGGGATCCCCCTTCTTAGAGGTTTTCAAACAAATACTGTATGATCACTTGTTCATCCCTTCCAAATATGACATTGTTATTCTGTGATACTATCCCCTATTCCCCACATTGAGTCTATTATTATTATTTAACCATTTAAGGGATTTTTAAAATAGATTAGATGGAATAGCAGTTGTTTTTCTCCCCTCCAACTTCTATACGGGTGTATATTTGTGATATAGTTGTAGTTTTTATATATTTTCATAGGTCTATGGATAACTGGAGAGTTAATTAATGTTCTTCAGTCCAGCATTTATAACTCTCTATAATCTGATTCCAATGAACTCCACTCCTTGACATATTTTACAAGCCAGCCAAACTGGGCTACTAATTGTAGCTCTCAGTTTTTCCTGTATCACACAAACACATGTGTTTGAAGTCTCTTTCCTCATGAATGCTGCTGACATCCTTTTCTTTGAGATCCAACTCAGGAACCCTCATTCTTTCCAAGCTAAAAGCATTATCTCCTGTCTCAAATTTTCTTACAGCATTTTGAATCTTTTCTTTGCTCTTATCACATTCAATATTGAGTGCCTTTCTCTCACTAGATTGAAAGCTCCTTGAGGCAGGGACTTTAGTAGTCATCTATGTTATCTAAGCATTAAACATAGTGTCTTGAACATAGTTTGTTGTCCTTCATATTTGAAGAGGATCAAAATGATATCCCTGTTTTGGAATCATTGCATAGTTTGTCCAGCTGTGGCTGATCAAACCAATATGGACTTAGAAGGCACCACTACATGTCAGTTATAAATAGCCCATATCAACATTTGGAGGGGGAATATTTCTAAATTTGTGTTTCTCACATTTCTTGGACATAGTAGGTGACTAATAAATGTTTGTTGAATCATTGTATTGACTATAAACGAGATTTACTTCCCCCTTTTTTGCCTCTCTCTGAATCTAAAATTATACTTTCCTCTGAAGATTTCTGAGCTGTTGAAATCCTATATAGAAATGACCTAAATTTCAACTAACTACCCATCAATTATAACAATAATGTTTAATTATTAGTATTCTTAGTAATATTAAGAAAAAACATGTTTTAGGATATAGTTCATAAAGCAAATGAAGCTTCTAGTAGCCAAAAGGATTTGTGAAAGTATGCAATTTGTGGGTTGTTCTGGGACAGAGATCTCCTCAGCCCTACTGTTTTAAAGCCATCCGTTTGAGACAGCCTTACAGCAGCTGTATTTGATATTTCCTTCCAATTCAGAGTGGATGAAAACCTAGACAATCTTATTCTATTCAGCCATATTCTTCAGCTGTCATTTATGGATATTTCAAATGATGCAATAGTTGGTTTGATTCTAATTAGCTGTCAACTTTGTTTTAATATATTATCAAGTACAACTTTTATTTTCAAGTAACTTGAGCTCTGCCTGCAAAATTGTTGCTAACCACAACTGTCTATTGAGAGGGCTCAAACTAGAGACTGAATGGAAACAAAACACCGAGCTGGGCATAATCTTTGTTCACATATGCTTTGTTACGTGTTATTTTTCTCCTAAATTAATAGCACCGATCAAACCCCAGTTAAAGAACACATCTGCCTGGGGCTTGGATAGCAATTCACAATATGTTTTTATTCATTATTGCTTTAATTATGGATTGAAATTCTTTTGATTCTCTCCCAAGTAACAGGTGGTTTCCTGACAATGATAAGTACTAAAAGTGGTAGAAAATGAAGTAGTTTTGTCCTATTTTCCAAGCTGTGGTTGTATCCAGGTTCCAAGCTTGTTCTAAATTAACCACCAACCACTGATTGGAGCTTTGTGGGGACTCCACTTAACTCTTTGGCTGCTGGCATATCACCAAACCTGCTCTGTGCCAGTCACCCTGATGACATATAGTTTTTTTTTTTTTTATTTATCCAGCAGATAGACAGATTTATCACATCTTTGGAGGTAGCTCATCATTCAGGGTAGGTCAAAAAGTTAATATATCCAAATGAAGGTGGGAGGTGGGCCTGGGAATAGAGAAAAGGGGATTACTTAAATTCAGACTTTTTTCAAAGAATAAAAGCATTCTTTAAGATAGCTGCAATACAGTGTAACAATTAAATAAGTCACACATGAATCATAGAAATTAGAGTGAGAGCAAAGACCTATTAGATCATCTGAACAATTCCCCAGTGAGGACAAAATTATTCCCTCCAATATTTTCTTGAGTGCTTTGTTCAGGATTACTTAAAAAACTTGAGCAGTTGGAGCCTTCATTATTTCCTCAGGGAGACCTTTTTTGGGTTAAAAAATTTCAGTGTTATCCTCTTTTGCCTGATATTCAGCGAAAAACAGCATAGGGTATATGTAAGTATTTACAGTCATATAAATCCATGGACATATATCTATTATATTTATAGGGATCCTATGCTTCATGGGAAAGGAATAGATCCTTATTACATGCTCTTCATTGGATTTGTCTTGCTGTCATTGGGGTGATGTTAGCTGAAATGTACTTTGAAAGGCACATTGTTTTTGGCATAGCTAATGGCAATTGGTAACACTATTATTTAATTTAAAACCTTGGAAAAATGGCAGGAAAAACCCAACTTCTTGAATTAGAGAGCAACATGATGTGGAAAAGGCTTTGGAGTTGTCCTCAATAGACCTAACTTTAAGTGCTACATCCATAAACTCTAGCTATGTGATCACAGGCAAAGTTGCTTGCCCTTCTGTAAAATGGTGGTTTAAAAAAATGCTTTCATTACTTCTCTCTCAGAGTCTTATTTCAAGATAATTGCTTTGGAAAATGTAAAAGATTGAAACCCCCCACTCTTACACCCACTCTCTTTTTAAGGTGGTGGGAGACAGTGAATTTAGTGGGTTAAGTGCTAGGTTTGGAAACAGAGAAACTACCTCTGCTACTTAAAACTTGTGTGATCTTGAATTATTTCCCTCCTCTGGGCTGGTTTCCTTAAACTGGACAAGATGGCCCATAAAGTCCCTTTCAGTTCTAAGTATCTGCACTTCAAAACATGAAATAAAAGAATGTAGAGTAGGAGAAAAACAACACAATCTCCACCACACCTGGAGCAAAGCAATTATGTAGAATTATATATACTATTCTAAACAAACTGATATTGTCTTCAAAAGGCCTTGTTTCTGGATAATAATTGTTGGGAATACCTAGGATTCAAAGGCAGTGACTATCCTTTGTTTTCTCTAGAGTCCCTCATTGGAATTCTGTGGATCCAACAAACACTCGATAAATATGGCTTTATGATGAACTGTCATTATACTGCTGATGTGTGTGTGTATGTCTGTGTATTTCTATGTGATTGTTCTCACTTTCAAGGTATAAGATTCTCTTTCCTGGGAGTCACAAACACTGAAAAAAAGAGGGAGGTGGAGAGATTGTATATATTTCCAAGGCTGCCATTTTCTATCCCTTCTCATTAAATAATGTGTTGAATAGTATAGAGATAATCTCACTAATACTTTGCTTACTTTTATTTAGTTTTCAGTCTTATTTTTTCTTTATGCAGAGGAATTAAGTAATCTGTGAATAATTAAAAACAACAATAAGATTTCTTCCTTTTGAGACAGGAAATGTTGTCTTTGTTTTTAGTGGTCAATATTCATTGTGGCATAGTAGTAGTATAGGAAATTTAGAAGATATGACTTCCAATTCAAGCATTAGCACTAATTGGCTATATAGTGTCTTTGAATAAATAAATCCCTTCATCTCTGTTTAATTCATCTATAAAATGAGAAACTTGGATTAAGTTATCCCTAATATCTCATTTGTTTCTAAGAATCTGAGAACTTAAACTATTAGATTTAAACATAGTTTTAAATACTACAAAGTCAAATAATCAATGATTAGCTTGATTAAAATCAGAAATAGAGATGAAATGACCAGGGAGAAGATTGCAAACACACAAGAACTCTGGTTCCCTAAAGGGAGTCTATGTAATCTCATGGTCCCACAAACCCCTGTAGCAAATCCTAGTTATCAAGGGGGTGATGTTTAAAGTAGGAATAGTTAGCTTGACTCAAACAGCTTTGAGTTCTTTCTCCTGCTGCTAGGGGCAGGGATGAGGGAAGAATAGACCTCAACACCAGATTATTATTATAAGACTGGAGGAGTGCATAAGTCCCCATGGGAGGTGGAGAGTCCCTGAAGAGAAAAAGAGAGTTGTTTTGACTATTTATGGGCTCAGGTGTTCTGTGTATTCTGTGTTTCCTATCAGGAGAAATAAAGCTTGACTTGCATTCTATGTATTACTTGCTTGGGTGATTGCATGGCAGAGGAGGGCTCATTTTCTATTTGTTGTGGAGACCTTTACACAAGCCAAATGCTGATGTTCCAAGGGTAAATCTTAGGTGGGGGAAGATTAAGTCAGATTTTGACATTTGAAGGGAAAACCCTGTATGGGTACATGAACCAGAGAGTGATTTGTAAGAAGCCCCTAGGATTGAACCTTGTGCCTAGGAGCCCAAGATTTCAGTTCTGGCCTTGTGCATTATGGATTAAATGAATCACATGATAAAATGCTTTTAAATGGTTCCAATTCTGAACCATTTTCTTCCTTCTTACAGCTGAAAAGGTGGGAAGAGGAGAAGGATGTTTTGAGGTCCCAATGCATTTGGCCCTAAAAACTTTCTCCTACAAAGCCCAGCATTTTCTTTTTCTTTTTTTGTTTAAGCTTTTTAATTTTCAAAAGATATGTATGGATAATTTTTTAACATTAACCCTTGCAAAACCTTGTGTTCCAATTTTCCCCCTTCTCCCCACCTGCTCTCCTAGATAGCAAGTAATCCAATATATGTAAAACATGATAAAATATATATATATATACATATATATATATTTATACAATTATCTTACTGTACAAGAAAAATCAAATCAAAAAGGAAAAAAAAGAGAAAATAAAATGCAAGCAAACAACAACAAAAAGTGTGAAAATACTATGTTGTGATCCCTACTCAGTTCTTACAGCCTTCTCTTTGGGTGTAAATGGCTCTCTTCATCACAAGATCACTGGAACTGTCCTGAATCATCTCATTGTTGAAAAGAGTCACTTCCATCAGAAATGATCATCATGTTCTGCTCATTTCACTCAGCATCAGTTCATATAAGTCTTTCCAGGCCTCTCTGAAATCATCCTGCTGATAATTTTTTACAAAACAATAATATTTCATAACATTCATATATCGTAACTTATTCAGTCATTCTCCAACTGATGGGCATCCACCCAGTTTCCTGTTTGTTTCCACTACAAAAAGGGCTGCCACAAACATTTTTGCACATGTGGGGTCCTTTCCCTCCTTTTAAGATCTAGGATACACTGCTCCATCAAAGGGTGTGCACAGTTTGATAGCTCTTTATGCATAGTTCCAAATTGCTCTCCAGAATGGTTAAACCCAGCATTTTCTTGTTAAAGGGAAAGATTCTCTTTTTTCATAAAAATTCTTGAAGGAAGGGCAGGCTCTAGAGTAAGAAAGGACAGTCTTTTCTGGATCCACCATTTCCTGTTCAACATAATGAACTTGGGGAAGGAGGCAAGGAAGAGAAAAGTGACATTTCCTCATAGGATAGCAAAAACAGAATGGTTAGTTCAGACTAGTTTAGGGGTTTGGAAGAAAGAACTGGCTACATAAAGTAAGGAAGTAATTGATGTTACATTGGGCATTAAAATTTTTTTTTAATTTAATGGAGAAAAGGAACTGGAGAATGGGACACCTGAAGAAGATAATGAATGATTTGTAACCCTGACAAAAGAGTTTCCCTGTGTTTAATAAATGTTTGTTGACTAACTTCCTTTCTTCTCTCCAGTACTCCACCCACCCCCAACTTTTGGATTAGAAGAGGGGTAAAATCAGTAGCACACAGAGGCTGGGACAAAACCAATCAATACAATTGGCATTCCTGTCTGAGAGACATTTCTCCCTTAGCCATTACAAAATCTTGAAAAGCTATGAATGATTATTGTTGAAAATACTACCATATTGATGCCATTTCTAGACACCAAGACCACTTGGCATCCAAGATGTGTTGTACCCTGATTTAAAGGGAATTATGTCCTTTCTGCATCAGCTTAAGTTGGATAGGCAGCCAGAAGAAGATGCATTTAAATTATTTCAACTTGACAGAGTTGAAATCAGTCAGTTAACAAGCACTTATTAAAAGTCCATTGTGTGCATGGTACTGTGTGAAGTAACTGCAGACACCTCTATGGTTAATTCTTGGTTGGAGAGAATATGAATATTTTCTGAATTTATTAAGACTGTTCCTTGTGCTTAGCATGTAGTAGGTGCTTAATAAATTCTTGATGAATTAAATTAAATTACTTAAACAGTAATATTTGGTTAGAGAGCAAGACTAAGTGCCTCTTTCAAATACTGACCATATTTTCCTATCATTTATAACTTGCTGACTGGTTTTTACCAAGAGATGGCCACATGAAGGACATGGCTAGTATGCTCATGTGTATAGGTCATTTTGACTTAAGGATAAAGATATGAATTTCTAAATTCCATACTAAGATTTATTACATTAATGAGGAAAGCAATTACTCCCTACAAAATATATTTAAAAGATGCAAAATGTCCTAGAACATTGTTTTGAATAGAAATGTAGTATATACTAAATATCAGATAAAGGGAAATATATACTGGGCTCTAAAGGACAAAACAAACAAGGGTAGAGTTGTTAGAGTTGAAACACTGGGAAAGGAAAAGCCAATTTCTTATATTCACATTATTTAACTAGCATTTATTAAGCACTATATTAGCCAGGTGCTCTTACTAGTATGCTGAAGATACAAAGACAAAATTAAAAGGAGCTTACATTCTATTAAAGGGAGAAGCAACATATGTGTACGTATATACATATATATGTACATATATACACACATATACATATATGTTTATATATATGTAAATTCAAAATTTATGTATAGCAGAAACAAAATAATTTCAGTGGAGAAAGGGGCACAAGCAACTGGAAAGATCAGCAAAGGCTTCATATAGGAAATGGCACTTGAACTGAGCATTCTTTAAAGGAAGGTTGAAAGTCTAGGAGAAGAAAGTAAGGAGGGAATGTCTTAGAAGTATAAGGGACAAGTAATTCAGTCATAAAAATCTGGGGAAAATGATCCACATTTGCACACACATATGCAAAAATATTTGTAGCAGCTCTTTTTGTATTGGCAAGGAATTGGAAATTGAATGGATGCCCATCAATTGTGCAGAATGACTAAGTTATGATATACGAATGTAATGGAATATTATTATTCTATAATAATGATAAGCAGGCTGATTTCGGAAAAGTCTGGAAAGACTTACATGAACTGATTCTGAAAGAAGTAAGAAGAACCAGGAAAACATTGTACACAGTAACAAACAGTAAGATTATGTGATGATACAACTGTGATAGAGTTGGTTCTTCTCAACAATGCAGTGATTTAAAGTAGACTTGGGATGAAAAAAAATTCTCTCTACATCCAGAGAGAACAAACTATGGAGACTGAATGTAGATTGAAGCATAGTATTTTCATCTTTTGGGGGTTTGTTTGTTTTTTATTCTCATGTTTTTTCCTCTTTTGGTCTGATTTTTCTTCCACAACATGACAAATATGGCAATGTGTTTAAAAGCATTGCACATGTTTAATCTATATCAGATTGTTTGCTATCTTAGGGAGGGGGAAGATAAAAGAGGGAGAGAGAACAAATTTGGAACGCAAAAATGAATGTTAAAAATTATCTTTTTACATGGATTTGGAAAAAATAAAATACTATTGAGGAAAAAAGAAAACAAAGCTAGAAAGACAGGATATGAGATATAGAATGCCATGTACAGAAAACAGCAATCTTGTCTTTGGAGAATCAGGAAGAGAGGGAAGCAGAGAAAAAAGGATGCTTGCAGTACAGACTTATAATTAGCTCATTAATATATAAAGTATAGTGTTGGTGGTAGTGAATGTACTAGCCCTCTTTATCATCATGGAAGTATCTGATGAGAACTCACCAGAGCTAGACAACTTTCAAAAGCACTTATTGTGCATCCTTACCTCAATTAAGCAGCAGCCATTAGGCACCGTTTAATGTAAAGTGTACTTCTAGAGACCAACTAGGTACTACCTCAGGATCTGGCAAACTTTCAGTAGGAGTGAAAGAAACACATAGGACTATTTAAATTTTTATCTGGGGCATTAGCTGATAATTAATCTAACAATATTCATTTGGACAATCATTGAAGTTGAAACCCTACTCAACTCACCTCAACTCATTCTCATTGTCATTCTTTTTCTTTTTCTTTTCTTTTTAATTTATGAAATAATACAAGCATTTCCAAAGTATAGTAGAATTTTTTTTTAAATGATTGCACATGAAATTAAAAATCTATTTTTTAACACTTTACATTCTATTCTTTTAAAATACATAATAAAATTGTCATGTAAATTTCTTTCTTTTCCTTTCTTTCCTCTCTTGTTTTGCTACATTTAAAATGGACAGATTCCTGGGATAATTTACTAATAGTTTGTTGGTCTTCCATTTCCTTTGAAGTATTGTTTTTGCTATGCCAATCTCATCCACATCTCTCTGAAAAGCATGGCTTCTTGGAGTATCAGACTGATTTAGGAGTCCCAGTTTTGAGCACCAAATAGGTATGGAAGCTTTTGGGATCCCACCAACTTCCCTACAGCACAGATTAAATTGGTTGACTTCTATTCTTTAGTGGGATCTTGTATTCCTTCATAGAATGACAAGGTTATGACCTTTGATCTTTTTTCATTCATAATATAGGATATTTCCTGTCTATGTCAATGGAAGCATTAAGTCTCTAAAGGCATGATGGAAGGAAGGCCAGGCAGTGTGGTACAGTGGAAAGTGTCCTAGCAGTGAGAAGAGCCAAGTTCAAATCCAAGTTCTACTCTTTATTACTGGTTGAATTGGTCAGCAACTTCAGCTACTTCATATCTCCTTGTTTCCTTGTAAAGTGAGTGGGTTGCTCAATTTAGATTTTGTTTCTTTTTTTTTCTGCCAAATAGAATGATCTTTGCATTGGGAAGGACAAAATTGAATGACTAATAGTGGATTGATACCTAAGATAAATCATGAGTATATCTAGTTGACTCTGATAATATGGTTAAATCACCTCATCCAGATGAATTACATAATAGGGTACTGAAAAATCAGCACATATGATTACCGAGGTACTATTAGTAATCTTTGAAAGATTATGGATAACAGGAAAAATACCACAGGATTGTAGAAGGGTGAATGCAGGCCAGATTTTTTTTTTTAAAGGAACAATAGCAGACTCTGGAAATCATAAGCAAATGAATTTAGTTTGGATTCCTGGAAAAATTCTAGAATGTATAATTAAAAGAGATGCTTGGTGAACATCTAGAAGTAGAAGCACTGAGCATAAAGCACTATCATAACTTCATTAAAACAGTTCATACCAGATGAAGTTCATTTCTTTCTTTCTTTTTTTTAAATAACTAGACAGCTATATCAATAAAGGGAATTTTAGCTGTATTATGCATATATATATATATATATATATATATTAATTTATAGATACCTCTATCGATCCATCTACCCATCTGTGTATATATGTATATATACAAATAGACACACATATATATGTATGTATGTTTGTATATATGTATATACATACACATATATAATGTATATAGTAGCTGTTATCTGACTTTTGGCAAAGGGTTTAACAAAGTTTCTAATTCTATTCTTGTGGACAAGAGAGAGTAATATGAGCTAGACAATAATCCAGTCAGATTTGGTACTTGTAGAATGACCAAACCCCAAAATAGCTACTAAGGCTTCCATATTGATAGAGAAGAAGATCCATAATGGGGGACAGTCAAATTAACTCAATAAGTATTTAGTAAATGCTTATTAAGCAACGAAGATATAAAGAAAGGCAAAAATCACAATTCTTGTCTTCAAGAAGATCACATTGCAGTGATTGTAGCAATTTAGGTTTAGTTTTATTCTTGTTAATATGTCAATTGTAGAGGCATAGATGACATGAGTATTTTCAAATGTCCCAAAGAAGGCAGAACTAGCTAGCATACTGCATGAAAAAGTAAGGATCTAGAACAATTTGGAAAGGCTAAAACACTGAACCAAAATCAGATGAGTGTAGTCTCTGTCTTGAACTTTACAGATTGCTATTGTTTGTCTTTTGTTGTCACAGAGGACCAATGACAACTGAGGAGAGGGGATGTGATGTCTTGTCTTGAAAGTGGATTGGACTTAAGTGAGGCAGATATGCAAAGTCATATTTCAATTTCTCCTCCAGAGTCATTAGAGTCCAGTGGCAAGACATAGGTCAACTTGACTAGCAATGATCCCAGATGCAGTGGGAGACACTGTGAGACCTGGGAAAGACCTAACCTTAAAAAGGCCAAGATCTCACAATGTATTTGAGGCAGTGGCCAAATGTCTTGACCTATGCCTTGACATTGGACTTAGATGACCCTGGAGGGGAGAGCAAGGCTGATGACTTTGCACACCTCTATCTCACTTAAATTTATTTACAAGTCAAGACATCACCTTCCTGATTTCATTGGTCTTCTTTGGAAATGAAGGGCAAACAACAACTCTTTAAATTGAACTCTCTGCAGGACAGTCACTATGATAGTGATGAACCTCTTCATTGAGCATTTATCTTCCATATTTATGTCTTACTTGATACTGATAAATTGCTTCTATCAAAATTTTCATATGACCTTAAATACATGCTTGGGAGGCACCTTGTAGAATATCCTCAAAAGGCTGCATTTTTCTCTACCAAGTCAAATGCTTTTAAATAGTTAACCAAAAATAAAAGCAACAGGATTTATATTCCTGACATATTTCAGTCAATTGTATGATTGCTAAATATTATCTATGAAAGTCTGTCTGTTCCCTTCTATTTTAATCAAGGAAAGCTTCAATATTTTCATCGACTTAATAGAGATAAGAAAATGGATATGTGGATCAATTGTTGCTATTACTTTCTTTGTTTTTGTTATTAAAATCTGTAATTTTCCCTCTTTATTTCTAAGATACTTTCTCTTCTTTTCATGATAGCCCCCAAAATCAATTTCTGAGTGTTTTTTTTTTTTTGTTGGTGTATCTTCTTTAATATGGAACTTTTAATTTATTATTTAGTACTTGTCCTTCCTTATTTCATTTTCTTCATAGTGATTTCCACTGCTATGTTCATTTGGTACTTACTTAGGGGTCTTAAGTCCAAATGTCATAGTTCCAACTGATAATTAGACTGGATCATAGGTAAATGCAGGTAAACCTTTTCTATTTCCCATCTATTTGTTTTTTCCCCAATTTTTTTCCTACAACTATTTGGAATGAATTGGCTTAATCGTTTCTATTGCCATTCTTATTTCAAGCTTATTTTCATCTCCACTACTTATAATGAGTAAATGAATAATTTATTAAAGTGCTTATAATGTGCCAAGTACTGTGCTAAATCCAGGGAATACAAATAAAAAAATAAGACAGTTTCTGTTCTCAAGGGACTCACATTTAAATGGGGGAGGTAACAGATATGAAAGATTTCAGTTACAAATCAGAGGGAAAGGTTCAGTGGTTTTTAGGATGCAGTGACAAAACAGAAGTTAACCTCTCTTCTCAAATATTATTTTTCACTAATAAAATCATATCATTCTCAGGTGTTTAGAGATTTGACAGTACCAAAGACTTTGATGACAAGAACTTTCTTTTAAGCATCTTCAAGAGAGATAATTGTAGCAACTTCAGGAGGTCTTGCTTCCCAGGATAATGGCTATGGCACTGGGCTATAGGCACTGGACTAAAAGCATCACTATTTCCACTGGGCTCTGAGGGAAGATGGTAGTCAAGATGATGGTAGTTTGAATTGTTTATCACATGCTGTCTCTTGTGCTTCCCCAAGGATGCCTTGCTGCTTTAAAAAAATTAAGTGTTTCATTAAAAAAATTGGACATTAATACAAGTAAATAATCTTAATTTCTCTAGTTTTAAAACATAACCTAGACATACTTTGTCTCCAAAAAGATATTTTTGCATCATTTAAAAATTTTGTAAATTTATTTAATTTGTTGGATAAATAAAAACAGATGTCTTTTATGATTAAGTATTTAATAAATGTTCATTTTACAATTTCCCCCTTAGATCTATTAAAAACTCAATCAGAAAGGACATTATTTTCATTCATCAAAAAAATTAAAGCAACAAATTTATTTTTAACTAAGAATTAGACATCATATAAAATATGAAATTTTAAAACAAGGCAAAATATCTTTTTTTTTTTTTTGGAGACAGAATATGCCTGGGTACACCCATCACACACTTTATATCCATGGTAGAACTATATGGAAGACAAGATAGACAAGTATCTTATGAAATGATTGTATTGATCGTTTTAGACAAATGATAAAATTGACTTTCTACCAATTCCTTTATTTACCTCTTTGAAAAGAAATGGTATAAAATTTTTTCATTTAGTTATAATTTTATGACTTTTGATTTCACTCATAATGAGGATGTCAATATTGATGTTCAGTTTCTCTATAAATCATCAATTCATTCATTACTGAACAAAGATTTCATATTAAGAGTACAAACCATTAATTAAATGATTATATTGATATAAATACTACATAATCCTCAGCTACCTTTTCCCTCCCATTTCCATTCACTTTTCCATTGTAATTATAGAAGGGGACTTATGTAGGAATAAGGGAATAAGAGACATCCTTTGTTTCATGGATTGTTGTGGATGAATAATGTATTATCAAATGGCCAGCATACTTAGGATGAACCTTTCCCATCCCTACCCACTTTAGTGTGGATCCCTTCTCAAAATCTTTGCAATTCTACTGTCACAGTTTTTTGAAGACACAAGGTCACATCTATGGCACATGGAAGCATCAGAGTATGACTTTTGTGAAAGAATATGTCTGAGGTATGCTGATAAACATTTAATAACTGACTCCCAACTCTCTACTCCTCTCTCTCTCTCTCTCTCTCTCTCTCTCTCTCTCTCTCTCTCTCTCTCTGTATATATATTTAAATTAATTAATGAATAAAAATATTTATAAATACCTATTGCTGGGTACTATGTTAGGCACTATTGATACAATACAATCTATTTCTCAATGAGTTTATGTTCAAATGGAGGTGATAACATATGTAAATATATGCAGCACAAATATAAAGTAAATATATACAAATATTTTCAATGTAAATAATATAGGATAGTTTGGGAAAAAGTGCATTAATATTTGGAGAGCTCAGAAAAGGCTACATGCAGAAAGAAGGTGCTTGAGTTGTATCTTAAAGGAGTAGAGGGCTTTTAAGAGACAAAGAGTGAGTGCATTCCAGGCATGGGCAGTGACCAGTACAAAGTCATAGAGTTGGGAGATGAAGAATGAGAGGGGGACCATGGTCCAATAGAACCTAAAAAGATAGCTTGGGTTCAGACTATGAAAGATCTTTAAAGTTAAACAGAAGAGTTTATAATTTATCTTAGAAGCAAGAAGAAGTTCTTGGAATTGTCTGAGGAGGAGAGTTACATGGTCAGATTTGTTAAGGATAGCTGGAAAACTGGGCTTAATATTACTCAGTGGAGAAAGCACTGTATTTTTGAGATTAAACCTCCTTTATTTAAATTCTTCCTCGTCCTCTTATTAGACATATGACCTTGGATAACTAATTTAATTGCTCTGACTAAGCCTTAATTTCTTTATCTGTAACTAGCAATGCTAACATTTTCATTATCCATTTTCTGAATTTATTGTCATGACATTTTGTAAACTGTAAGACATTATATAGATTTGATTTATTAATGTTATTAATATTTAATGAAATTTAGGAAATCTAGGATGAAATGTTAACTCTCTTTAAATCTTAATTCTTTCTCTTACACTGTTAAATGTTGATTACAACTGCACCACAATTAAAGAAGGCAACAAGGACTTAGGAACAGGGATTATTCCCTGTGGTTTCTTTTAAATGAATTGGAAAAGTTGGTGCATGGCCATTTAAATGTTTTTTTTTTTCCCTCTCTAGCTCATTCTTACTAGTCAGGGAGCAATTTGAGAACATATTAAAAGTATTTGAATTCTGTCCTCAATTTAAGAGAGGTGGTCCCTTGTGAAAATTGCTTTCTTTGTAAATTAAATGGGTGATTCTGGTTGGGGCAAAATTACCTGCCTAGTCAGTTTGATGATAGGAGGTAATCCATAATAGAATTGAACAGATGCCAGTTGGGAAGCTGAAACCCAAAGGTTCATGTCAGAGCCTGAAGATGTGAGTGAAGGGGATTCAGCTGTGTGCCCAAAGCTTCAGGATCACATAGATGCCTGAAACTGCTAACCGAGTATCCCCTGGGTATATTTAGAGAGTATCAAGATGGAACTTAGATTCTGAAGTTAGAGAAGACATGGCAGTTGACATGGGTATGTGACTTAGTAAGCACATTTGCAAAGGAAAGGAGGGATTCAAGAGGACTATGCTGTCATGGAGAATAGTTGTGTGAATGATGGGAAGAGGGACAATAATAGTAGCCATTTTGGACTTGGAAGCAGCAGTTAACAATCTTGGAAACATGTTGGCCTTATAGTGACTCATTGTATAAAAGTACTGAATTGTAGAGGCAATTGTAGGGGCTGGGGAGCCTTTGCTGTTCCTTGAATTCTGAAGTCAGAGGATCTGATACAATGCTTTTATCAGATGATGTTTATCTTAATTATGGGAAAATTTCTGAACTCCCAGAAAAAAGAATACCTAGGGAAGAGGACAAGTTGACCTAAGTTTCATATTGGGAATAAGATCAAACTGCAGTTTGATTGTCTGTAGGTCCATGACAGTTTAAATTTGAACAAAAAAAAATCTCTCAACTCAATTGCTGAGAGTCCATTTCCCTTTGCTACTTAAGAGGCATTTCCCCCTTCTAATCAGGGCCACCTGGCCCTCTAAGGAGGTGGAGTGGCTCTCTATGTGGTTTGATTGATTTGAGCTATCCACAAGGACTCCCTGCCTAACCCAAAGTATTTTGGCCTGTCAACTTATTGAAATTCTAATTGGGAAAATCATTCCTTTGAGTTCAGACATTATCTCTATAGACAGCCAGTTACTTGGAAGGAAGAGTCAATTTCCCCAAAGTGCATAAGAATAAATTAGTCAGTCAGCCAGCAAGCATTCATTAAATACCTACTATGTGACAAGCACTGTAAGAACACAGGATAGCCTTATCTTTCAGGGAGCTCACAGTTAATAGAAAACAACATGAGGACAACTATGTACAAACAAGTTATAGACAGAATAAATTGATGATCATCAATAGAGTAAAGGCATTGGGATTTTAAAGGATTAGGATCTTGTAGAAAGTGGGTTTTTAGCTAATACTTGAAGGAAGCCAGAGATGGAGATGAAGAAAAGCATTCTAGGAAAGCAATACAGTGAAAATGTCCAGAGTGTACCTACCCTAAATAAAGTTGTCAGATTCAGTTGAATTTGATGTAACTAACTCTTGTAAAGTACTTAGTAGTGCCAGGGTTTGTACTAAGCAATAGGCATAGATTCAAAGACCAATACAAAAAAATCTTTTTCATCAAGAAGTTTACATTATACTTGAGGGGAACACTATGTATACAGATACACTTTAAAAAATACTAAGTAAATACAAAGTAATTTTTGTGGGGACAGAGAGAATTAAGATTAGGAGGATTAGGAAATCAGGAACTATGAAGCAGCTGAACCTCAAAGGGATCTAGAGAGTCTAAGAAATGGAAATGAGGAAGGAAAGAATTACAGACTTGAGGAAACACCCTGAATCAAGGGCCAGCGATGGAGATATGACGTTGTGTACATGGAAACAGCAAATGGCTAGAAGGCATAGTATATGAAGAGGAATATATGTAATTGGTCTAGAATATATGGTGGAGTCATATTGTGATTAGATTTATATATTAAACAGATGAGTTTGTATTTTGTCCTACAATTAATGGTGAGCCACTGGATTTTTTCTTTTTTTGTTTGTTTGTTTGTTTTTGTAGGGATAGGTGAAAATGGATATAATCAGGCCTGTGCTTCAGAAGGATTAATTTGGCAGATGATAGAGAAAAGACAGAAAGCAGGGAAATGAATTAGGAGGCTTTTTACAGTAGTTCAGGTGAAAGGTGATGAAGGTCTGAACTAGGGTGGTGGCCATGTAAACAGAGAATGAGATGGGTGAGAGTAATGTCATGGAGGTAGAGCTGACAAGACTTGACAATGTTGGCTATATGGGTGAAAGGGAATAGAGAGTCAAGATATGAATGACAGATAAAAGCTTGTATTTTATTCTTTTCAAGTATTTGAATTTTAACAAGCCCCAAATCTTAAGCCAAACAGAAGAAGGATCTGGGGACTTTTATCCTGGAAAAGTAAAGACCTAGATAAGACATGCAAGCTGCTATCAAGTAACAAGACTGTTAAAAGGAAGAAAGTTCAGACTTGTTATGACTGGTTCTAGAAGGTAGGACAAAGAGCAATGGAGAGAGGTTTCAGAGAGGCTAATTTAGGCTTAATATGTACAGGTGTTAAGCAGACAACACTAGACTGAGGCCACAGGGACTAGCTAACTTTTCTAATCTTTTACCTGTTATCAAAGTTTGTCCAAAATTTATTGCTCTGGAGTTGTCTCTCTTCTTAATAAAGAACTGGGCTCTTAGGATTTTATTTCACTCCCACCTCATATTCCTAAGGGACAATTCTCTTTTCAACTTTAATCTAAGACAGAAAAGAGATGGGGGGAAAGTACCTCGAATACCAACAGGAATTAGGCATAAAACCAACAGTTTTATTCCTGTACAAAGAAGAGAAATGTAAGTAAAAGATTCATAGAATGATCACCACTGGATGGCAATGAATGAGAAGCAGTTGAGAGGTCAGTATTCAACCTTCCTTGACACATTTGCAATAGGGCTGCTCATTAATTATTTTCTATCTCATTTTTACTAAGCGCAGCCTGATTAATGCTACTTCTACTTTGTCTCTACCCTTCCTCTCTTATCACCCTCTCTATTTTCTCTTTGCACTTCTCTCTCAACTATGAAAACCTGCCTGAAAGTACTTGTGAAAATGCCACCTGTGTCCTTAAGTCCTTGTTTCTTACCTAAAAACCTTAATGATCTTTAGCAATGTCTTCTAGATGTTATGCCCATTTGAATCATTAGTATTATAGCCTGATCATCATTTATTCTGACAAAGCTTGGAGGTTCTCTGGTATGTCTTGGATATATTCCTGAGGAAGACCTTTTTGTTGTTATGAGATTGACAGCTGCCCCAGTAGCCTTTGCTACAGAGTCTCAAACCCTTACCAATCCTCTCTTCGTTCTGTGACCTTTTCTGGATGATCTTTCACTGAGGGCACCTGTGAATACTTTTCAGCATCCTTGGAAGACAAACAGCTGCTTCCTGATGAAGGGATCAGCTTCCTCTACTTTGAGAAGAGCCTTCCTCTCTCTTTGTAGTGAATATGCTCAGATCTCATTCTCCCTCCCATAGTGAGGACTGTTACATTTTGTCTTCATGTTGGGCAGAAGATACTTAGAGATTTGGGGTATTCCTTCTCTAATACTACCAAATTGAGACCATACTGGCTTTATTCCATCCATAAGAACCCCGATTTCATTTAATCACTTAACATAGATTAGGTTTGTGGTTATTTTTTTTAAACAAAATAATACTTATTTCAAAAATGTAGCAACGGGAAAAAGCACAAATATTTCCCCCTAACACCTTGGAATCATTTCCTCCTCTATCTCACCTTGTTCTCTGGGAGAAGAAGGCTCAAATTTAGCTCAGTTCCTACATAGTATTAGTCCCATCACATTCATGCCAGGATGTGATACAATTTCCAGATTCTCATTCTAGATATTACTTGGGTTGAGTTTTAAAGGTCACTACTTCCTCCTCAGGGCACTGATGCTAAGTTGGCTCCAAAACCTGGGAGACTTTTACATCCCCTACACTGAAACTCATGCTTTTTTTTTTTTTTTTTTAAGGAAATACATAATTCTCTCTGACAGCCTGAAGTATTAGAGATGTGTCCCTTGAAACCTTTTTTTTTTTTTTTAAACCATTTTTGTCTCCAGGAGAAAGTCTGATATAGCTAGTCCTCTGACAGTGGAATAGTAAGCTTCAAGAAATGCTAGGGATTTCATTGCAATAAAGAATTTTAGATAAAAACTAGATTATTTGGGGAGGTGTTATAGAGGAGAATTCTTTATAGGTATAAGCACAGGTCACTGAGGTCCCTTAAGCAGTCTATGAAAGTCTATGATTCTGTGAAACTCTAGTTAATAACATTGGAAATTAGTTACGTAGGCAAGATGAAGTTTTAGGGAAAGAGGCATGTCTTTGTTGTCCACTTGATCTATATAGATCAATTATTATAACTGTCATTTAACTAAATAGGCACAAGAAAAGGACATAGGACCATAGTTTTAGTGCTAAAAGGGAGCTTAAAAATACTGAGTCCATTTTATCATTTTGCAAGTGAAGAAAGTGAGAGGCCCTGAGAGATTAAGTGACTTGCTCAGGATTACCTAGTTACTGGTAAAGCTGGAATTCAAACTCCAAATCCTAGGTCCCTTTCATTGTATTATGCTGGTCTTTAGATAATGTTGGACAAAAGGAGAGGGATGGAGGCAAACAAGATCTTCATGGATGTTGCTTTGGAGAGGTCAGCCTTAAGAGATTCTGAGAGCTGGATGGCAGAGTGGGAAATAAGTTGAACTGGGAATAAAGGGACTTGATTTATAATCTTATTCAGTCCCTGGCTTTCTATTTGACTTTGGGCTAATCACATGACTTCTCCAAGCCTCAGTTTTTTTATCTATAAACTGAAGATAATCTAGCTGTTCTCTAAGGTCCATCCAAACTCCAACTTTCTAGAAACCTAGAGATATTAGGCATGGTTCCTATAATAGTTTTTCCTAGAGCTGGCTTAATATGATATTTAAGAAACCCATAGGAATTTCTTTGTTCTTATAGCTATAGTTCTGTTTTCATCAAATAAATTTAAGCATACAAAATGAGGACAAATGAAAATGTTATTAGATGGAAATGAACCATGATTCATTATGATAGGAATCAAGATCAGTGTTGTAGTGGAAAAAAACCCTGGAGTAGAATCAGAGGGGCAGTTTTGGTTAGAATACCAGGCTGAGAATCAGGAAGAACTGAATGCAAATCCAGACTCAGAAATTTATTAGGTATGTGATCCTGGGCATATAACTTAACTTTTGTTAAAAACCTTAATTTCCCTGTTTGTAAAATAGGGGTAATGATAGCATCTTCTAGAGTTGTGAGGATCAGATAAGTAATAATTATAAAATGATTAATACAATACCTGGCATATACTAAGTTCTATATAAATGCTGTTATTATTAGTATGATAATATTATTATTATTATATATTACATTATTCATAATATATTACATATAACATATTATCTTATATATTATGATAAACATGTTAATGATTATCATTTGTGGTGGCAGTGGTAGCAGTAGTAGTGATAGTGGTCTTGGTATTGGTAGTAATAGTAATACTAGACAACATGTAATCTTGGAAGGCATTTAACTTCTTTGAAGCTGTTTCTTCAGAAATAAAATGAGACAGTTGGATTAGGTGATCTCTAAAGACTCAGTTCTAAATCTATGATTCTAAGTTATTTTGTCTTTCTATATCTCATTTTTTTTCTATCCATAAAATGGTGATACCTTAACTAACTTATAGTGTTATTTTTTTTAACAATCAAATGGTATAATACTTTGACAGTCAGTTAACAAGTATTCATTAATCATTTACTATGTGCAAGGCTAAGGGTTAGGAATGCAAAGAAAGTTAAAAAGTCTTTTAAAAAGGCATTTGTAAATAACTTTCTAAATTATAAATCACTATATAAATGTCAGCAATAATTATTCTGATAACTGATGTTGTTATTCATCATTTCAGTCACGTCCAACTCTGTGACCCCATTTGGGTTTTTCTTGGCAAAGATATTGGAGTGGTTTTATTTCCTTCACCAGCTCTTTTTACAGATGAGGAAACTGAGGCAAGGGTTAAGTGGTTTTTAAAAAACCCTTTTTATAAAAAAATAACTTTTTTTATTGTTTTCTCTTTTTCTGGTTACACATATATACATTAATTTTTAAAATACATATTTCTTTATGAATTGTGTTGGGAAAGAAAAATCAGAACAAAAGGGAAAAACTACAAGAGGAAAAAAAAAACAGAAGAAAAAGAAAAAAGTGAACATGCCATGTGTTGATTTACATTCATTTCCCATCGTTCTCTCTCTGGATGAAGATGACATTTTCTATCCAAAGTTTATTGGAGTTGCCTTAGATAACTCAACTACTGAGAAGAACCAAGTCTTTCATAGCTGATCATCACACAATCTTGCTGTTACTATGTATACTGTATTTCTGGTTCTACTTGCTGCGCCCAGCATCAATTCATGTAAATCTTTCCAAGCCTTTCTAAAATCAGTTTGTTCATCATTTTTTATAGAATAATAATATTCCATAACTTTCATATGCTATAACTTATTCAGCCATTCCCCAATTGATGGGCACTTATTCTCCAATTCTTTGCCACCACAAAAAGAACGCTAATATTTTTGCAAATGTGGATTGCAAGGATTAAGTATTAATGGTTTAGAATTCCCAATCCCTACATTTTTGTCCACCTGCATTTTTGATTTCCTTCACAGGCCAGTTATACACTATTTCAGAGTCCGATTCTTTTTGTACAGCAAAATAATGGTTTAGACATGTATACTTATTTTGTATTTAATTTATACTTTAACATATTTAACATGTATTGGTCAACCTGCCATCTAGGAGAGGGGGTTGGGGGAAGGAGGGGAAAGTTGGAACAAAAGGTTTGGCAATTGTCAATGCTGTAAAATTACCCATGCATATAACTTGTAAATAAAAAGCTATTAAAAAAAAGTATTAATGGTTAAATGACTTGTCCAGGGTCACACAGCTAGTATGAGTCCATATTTGATTCTGATAACTACATAATAGGAAATATATTAAGAAAATTGTCAAAGGTTCTGTCAAAAAGAGTATACTAAACATTGGAAACTTGCAAAAATAAACTTTTTAGGCTCTATTTGAATGCAATCCTGCCTAGAGTCTGGGGAACAGCCTAAGTGACATCTCAGTAATGGTACCAATCCTATGATTCACAGATAAGTCTAGATGTGAATGGATGATGTGAGGATACCAAAGCTTTACTTATAAAGTTCTGTCTAGAACTTTTGATTTGTTAGTTTACACAGCATTTATAAAATTATAGCTTGTTAGAGCTGGAAGAGACCATGGAAATCACATCATCCATTCCTTTAATTTTGAAGGTGGAAATAATGTCTTTAAGAGAGAAATCTATAGTCTTTAGAAGTGCCCTTTTTGAAGGCTTTGGAGCTTTCTATCACAAGCCTCCAGCTTCTCGTGACCTCTGTGTAGTTTCTGCTTTCAGGTCTGGTGGATGTGACTATATCCATGTCTTGGCAGAGTGTGAAGGCGTCTCAGTCAGTGATTTGGCTCCTTTAAGAGAGCAGACAGGCTCCAGGAATCCTGTGCTTCTCCTTTCCTCCACCGGGCTCCGAGTGCAGCTCAACAGCAGAACCCAGCTGTCAGTCAGGGTCCATGGGGAACCACGCTATGTTTACATGCATGATCATATGGTAACCTCTTTCAGCTCATGGGCAAGTTGCACGGTTACCTCATCTGCAGTCAAATTACCTCATCTATGTGAAATGTAGCAAGTGCAAGACAGGAGCAAAGCAGAAAGCTCTCTGGGGGCCAGCTTCCTCATTAGGAGCCTGTGGAGGAGCTGTCCTCCATCGGACTGCTCAGGAAATAAACTCAAGAGCTGTCCATTTTATAATTATTTCTAGTCAAGAGGCTATTCATAAATCAAGTGAATTTATTTTGGGAGGGGTTGGGGGGACTGATTGGCCTACGTGAAGACTCATATGGATCCGAATGTTCCATCATCTCCTTCCAGACCAGTCTTCCAGAAAGGTTGGCATTTCTCTCTAGGAAGGTCCATTGACTGCATCGTAGGCTGAGTCAACACCACAGCAACCCCTGAATTTGTGGACAAGACTTTTAAGATGCTGGCTTACAAACAAGACATCAGACCATACCACAAAAGAAAGTCTGTGTCCTTTGAACTTGGGAGCAGATAGTGTTTTTCCTGCTAAGCATTTTCTTGGAATCATATTTGTTCTCCCCTCCAAAAAAAATATATTACATGTGATGCCGGGGAATATAAAATAAATTATCTTTGCCATAGGCTGCTGGGTTTATTAGCCCCTTTCAAGCTATTCACAATGTAAAGGACATGCTGACCTAGAGTGATCTCTTCCTTCCAATCAGTGCTTAAACTGTAACAGGAGGAGCCTCTGTATTTGTGCATTTAAAAGTTTAACCCTTTTGGTTCCCGAGGAGAGATTTCTTCTGGGATTCTGTTGAACATTGTAGTGTAGCTAATTTGTACTTTGAAAAATAGAGATGCCTGTTCATTTGTTCAATAGCAATTGTAAATAAATAGAACCGGAAAGTAAACATTAAAAAATGGAGGTGACTAAAAGGAAAATCATTTTCAAAACTCCAGAGAGCAAGTATAGATCGGGATATTGAAAAGTAGCTTTAAAAAAAAGCATACAAAACAATTCCACATTCAACAGCAATTTATTAAGCAACTACTGTGTGCTAGGCACAATAATCCCCTTAATACAACTCTAATATTTATTGGTTTGGAGTAAATGTTAATCAAGGTATAGATTCATTTCATTGATGATCAGTTAGCAGTATGCTCCTGATTTGTCTTGCTTTTTAACATCTGGCAAAATCACTTACTAAAATTGTGTTTACTGGAGGGAAACTAAAGAAAAGCTTGGTTATAATGAATGAAAGGAAAATGGGAGTCATTATTTTGGTGGTGTGTTTGCTATTTATTTACAGACACTGACTTGACATATCCTTTCTGATTAGAATGCTTAGTATCACACTGTGCTGTGTTAAAAATATTTCTTCCTGAAAACCTGGCCTCCAGGACCCTCCCACTGCACACACTTGAATGCACCCATGAGCAAATTGCCTTACAAGTTCTGTTTAGAGTCACCTCAGCTGCTCTCACATGATTTTTAAGAGCAAGGTAAGCACTATGGAAAACCTGAGGTTGTATATTTAAACAATTATGGATCTCTGTGTTTCTAAGCCTCCTGCTGTATAATCCAGACCAAGGTGGTGTAAGATGTATATTTTCCATATCAATAACATAGAAGTCTGGTTCCAGATGGTTGTTACCTATTTCAAAACGACCTTCTGATGCCAAAGGAGGGCTGTGTGACCTCCCTCCCAGTAAATGTGGGAATGAATGCTTTAAAATGGTCTTGGGCTATATTTCATGTCCAGTCTAACATGTTGTGTATGCACAGCTGTTCCTGGCTGGCATGTGGTAGCATATTAAAAGAAAGGTGACTGTTTTCCATTTTTTCCCCTCTGAAAGCTTGATATGCATATATGGAACTTGTGGGGAAAAAATAGGCATAATGAAACTGAGGAGCAGGGTCTCCAGGCACTAGGCAGTGCACATCTGGAGTTTGTAGCATTCTAGAGATAGTTACCTATTCCCAGGAGCAGCAGTCCGAGTGGCAATGGGAGTCTGGTATCCATGGTGAGCTTCCCTATCTCACCGTGCCAGGTGTGTGTGTGTGTGTGTCTTGAAAAGGCTGTCCTTTGAGGGAAGGGAGGGAAAGGAGCAGGAAGAGGACAAGGGATGAGGAAAATAGGAGGGAGGTAATTAGGCACCACCTTGCACAATTGAGCCAGCTCAGCTTCTTTCAAATCCAGGATAGGTAGTGGGAGGGCAGTGGTGGAAGCAGGTGACGCATTGCCTGCCTGAACTGATGCTTGTTTCTATGGGCACCAACACCAGGGGGAAGAAACCCTGGGGTCAGAAATAGAGCCTGGATAACAATAGCAAGCAGAATAGGCTTCTGAGAGTCAATGGGACTTGTTCCCTGTACCGTATGGGGACACTGCACTGTAGTGAACTTAGATACTCGCAGCTCCTTCCAGCTAGGAGGCTAAAAGGTTTGTTAGCTTTATCATAGGTGTTGATTTAGGCGGGAAAAGATTTAATAAAGATAATATTGCTACTGGGTTGATAGCTGGCTGATCTTAATATCCATGTTGTTCAGAACAAACTGAACATGCAAATAGTAGTTTAAAGTTCACAATATTTTTCTATACATGATTTCAGTTGAGCCTCACAGCAACAGAGTGAGAAAGCCACAGCTGTTATTATCTACATTTTGAAAATATGTCCAGTGTCACATAGCTAGTAAGTGCTGGGTATGGGACTTGAACCATGGTCTGTTCTCCAATCTAGTACGATCTATTGCTTCTTAATAATACTGACATTTGGGGGAAGGGGGAATAGCTAAGTGGCGCAGTGGATAGAGCACCTGCCCTGAAGTCAGGAGGATCTGAGTTCAAATCTGACCTCAGACACGTAATACTTCCTAGCTGTGTGACCCTGGGCAAGTCACTTAACCCCAATTGCCTCAGGGGGGGAAAAAACCCTATTTATTCTTTGCTATTTGCTATATTGGTCACTTAACCCCAATTGCCTTGCCAAAAAATAAAAATAAAAAGAATATTGACATTTACTTAGTAATTCAAGTATTTTCTATGCATTATTCAATTGAAGCTCACAATAATTCTGTAAGGTAGGTACTACAGGTGTTCTTTTGTTGTTTACTTCTTTAGCCAATACTATCTGCAGGGTTTTGGCTAAAATGCTGGAATGGTTTGCCATTTCCTTCTAACCTGTATTAAAGTAAATAGAGATCAAGTGACTAGTCTAGAGTCACACAGTTACTAAGTAGCTGAGGCCACATTTGAACTCAGGTCTTCCTGATCCCAGGCCTGGCATTTTTATCTGTTGAGCTGCTTGGTTGCCTCATAAGAGTTATTATTCTCATTTTATAAAGAAAGAAACAAGACTCAGAGAGATTTTAAATGACTTGCCCATGGGTATATAAATAATATCAGAGCTAATTTTCAAACTCATTTTTCCTTAATTCCTGATTATGCACCTTGTATACTTTGTAGGCAACTTCTCCTTATGAACTGATTTGCCTCTTCTGTCGATTATTAGTGGAGTGTGATGATACCTTATATATAGGAGACTTTATGGATTAGGAGGTTCCAGATGTTGTTTGTAAAGCAATTTTCCAAAGGAGGATGATGGGAGATATAGCTCTTGTTTGAAGTGACTGTAATAATCAGCAATATGCTTATGTTGAACATATGTAATTGTGTCTATCACTTTAATTCTTCTAATTTGTTGTTTTGGCTCCTAAGCTTTATGAAGGACAGGTAGGAGTATATCTCTCTTTCTTTCTCTCTATCATTAAATAGGTAGGAATATGTTGCTATTCATCCAACTATCCATCCCTCTATCTGTCTGTCTGTCTATCTACCTGTCACGAAACAGATAGGAATGTGTTGACATCTTTTCATCCATTCATCTGTCTATCTATCTACTTATCAAACAAGTAGGAACATGTTGACATCCACCCATCTATCTATATATCTATCTAATATGAAACAGCTAGGAATGTACTGACATATTTTCATCTGTCTGTCTGTCTAGCTCTCTAACATGAAACAAGTAGAAATATGTTACATCCATCCATCTATCCATCTATTTATCCATCCATCTATCATTTAATTATTTCTCAAATTTCTGTCCAGCACACAGTATTCGGGGATTGCTGATTGATTGAATTTCAAATTCAAATAAAGGGAAATCAAGGCCACTTATGGAATGATTTTGTAATTAGCAGTGTGGAGTTCAAAAGCTGACATCCTCATAAAATATAGCCTTACTTGTTGGTAAGTAGGATACTTCATATCTTTAATCCCCTCATTATACTTCTTTTATATTCCTTCCTCTCACAGGAAGGAAAAGATTCATTCCAAGATTCATCTTCCAAGATCATCTACTGGATCTTCCAGATGTAGTTTTTAAACCACTTGAGATTTAATTTAAGAAAAAATATTTTTGTCTCATTATATATGGCATATATGCATATATATATGTAATGACATTATCCAACTATTTAGTTTCTATGATTAGAAATGCTATAGAAATTTATATAGTATGACAGCAGATACAATTAGGTTTGTGACCCTGAGCAAATCACTTATTCCTGTTTGCCTCATTTTCTTCGCTGCAAAATGATCAGGAAAAGGAAATAGTAAGTTTACTTTGCCAAGTAAACCCCAAATGGTATCACAAAGAATTGAACACAACTGAAGTAACTAAACAACAACAAATATACATGCATACATTACATATAGCCAAGCACAAAACCAGTTATTGCTATTAGCTTTAATATCTGTCAAATCCTCTTCCCTTCTATTCCATTACTAGTTTATGCCCTAGTTTAGGAACTCATCATCTGACTTCCTGGATTACTATAGCAATCATCTGTCTCACCTCTGCCTCCACATCTAATCACTTGCCAACTTCTGTCAATTCAATCTATGCCATATCTTTCACATCTATTCCTTTTGTTACTACTCTTAATGCCACATCATGGGCCAAATTGTCATTACCTTTTATCTGGATTACTGAAATAACCTCCCAAAAAATCTTTCTCTGCTTTTAGCCTACCCTGACAATCTACCTTTCTTAACAATCTCTCTTCATGCTCTTTCTCTGCTCAGAAACCTTCAATAATACTCCATTTGTACTGCTTGGGCTTTATTTATGCTGTCTCCATTCCCTCAACACTGCAAAACAACAAGAACAACCATTATCCCTACAACAAGTTTTTTTAAAGCAGTGTATCATCTGGCTTTAGTCTCCGTATTTAATATTAGTACCCAGTGCTATTCTCTATCTCAAATCCATTTAATTCAAAAAAGAAAAATATATATCAAACACCTACTATGTACTCACATTTGATCCTTCCTGCTTCATTATCTATTTCTGCTCTTACTGATCTTCCCTTTCTCTAAAATTGTATAAAAATCTGCACAATATAATTTAGCACTTAGTTATAATTAATTTTTCTGGTATTATTTCCTCTTGTTTCACATTGTTTAATCATGTTTTTTCAACTACAAGGTAAGTCCATGAGTGTAGGGGCTATGTTTTCTGATTTTATACTTCATTCACAGCACCTATCAATCAGGGTGCCGGTCACACATGAGGTATTTAAAACCTGATCTTTGACTATTGGCTGACATGTTGCTCAATAGTGGGTTTTTTTTTTCAATCCTATCTGACACTTCCTGACTCTATTTGGGATTTTTGTCAGAAAGATGGAGTCTTCCTGATTTTAAGCTCAGTGTTTTATCCACTATGTCACATAGTTGAGGATTAATAAGGATTAGGAACAGAGAATGTACAGATAACCTTCTCTCCTTCAATATGCCTTTAAGGGAACTTATATTCTATTGGGGGAAAATACTATGTGTACAAAAAAATTAAATATAAAATTTGTACAATATAGATATGTCATTTCTGGAAGGAGGATTTTAATAACTAGAATGGGGGTGGGAAGATTAGAATGGGCTTCCTGTAAGAGGCAGTACTTGAGCTGAACCTTAAGACAAATTGGGATTCTATGTGAAGAAGGTAAGGAGCAAGTGAATTTCAAGACTGGAAGAAAACCTGCACAAAAGCATGGATGAAATGTCTACAGAGAACATAGATTGGAAAGGGGAGAAAATGATCGCAAGGATATAAACTAGGAAGCTATTTGGAATAGTCTAGGTGAGAAAGGATGAACTAGCAACAATCACTGTGAGTGGAGGGAAAGGAGCAGATAGAATTCAGTGGTTCTCAAACTTTTGTTTTCAGTATCTTTATCCTATTAAAAATTATTGAGGATCTCTCCAAAGAGTTTTTTGTTTATCTGGATTATATTTATAGACATTTACCATATTGGAAATAAAAACTATTTTTGAATTTGTAGACCCTCTAAAAGAGTTTCAGAGATCCCCAGGAGTCTCTAGACCATACTTTGAGAACCACTAAGATAGTACATTGTGGAAGATGAATCAGTAAAACTTATCAATTGATAGTGATGAAACACGAGCGATGGGGCATAGGCACAATTAGCTTTAGTGAATTTGTAAATTTGCTTTCTTTATTGTATTGTTCAGCAAAAATATTAATACAAGAATGATAAAGAATACTATTCCCAGTTAAGATGCTCCCTACTTTTAAGGGGATTTTTAAGAGCTGGGGATTCAAATTGTAAAAACGAGTTCCTGTCCTCAAGGAACTCATCATCCAATAACAACTATACAGTTATACCTTCTACATTTTTGGGACTAGGTGTTCAGTACCCCCTCTATCTGGAAAATCCATGGAAAAATTTTTGGCCCTTCCTCCTTATCAGAGAAGAAGTCTGAATTGTTATAGTATTAAAAGAAAAAAATAAGTTGATATTATATGATACCATACATTATATTGTATGCATTATTGTATGAGTTTCTAAACTTTTCCTGTCATTTGTGGTTTCCATAAACTCTCCCAAAATTTTCATTTAACTTCTTAGATGGACCAGCAGATACATGGAAATTGCAATGAAGAAAGTTGCAGTATAGAAGGGATAATTGTATACAATAAAAAGCTGAAAGAAGTTGAAAGGAGAGAGCATGATCCTAGAGTGGGCATGATTGGAGTCCAATTCAAAGGAGTGTTGGGAAAAATGAAAAGTTACTAGCCTGAGGATGTCTTTATTTTTTTTTAAATTAAAACTTTTTATTTACAAAACATGTGCATGGATAATTTTTCATCATTGACCCTTGCAAAGCCTTCTGTTCCAAATTATCCTCTCCTTCCCCCACCCCCTCCCCTAGGTGGCAGGTAGTCCAACACATGTTAAATATGTTAAAATATATGTTAAATCCAATATGTGTATACATATTTATACAGTTAGCTTACTGCACAAGAAAAATTGGATCAAGAAGGAAAAAAAAACTGGAAAAGATAAAAAATGCAAGCAAACAACAACAGAGAGAGTGAGAATGCTATATTGTAGTCTACACTCAGTTTCCACAGTCCTCTTTCTAGGTATAGATGGCTCTTTCATCACTGAACAATTGGAACTGATTTGAATCACCTCATTGTTGAAAAGAGCCACGTCCATCAGAATTGATCATTGTATAATCTTATTGTTGCTATGTACAATTATCTTCTGGTTCTGCTCATTTCACTTAGCATCAGTTCATGTAGGTCTCTGAGAGCGTCTTTAAATGGAAGCTTTGGTTGGTGTTCTTTGCTCCATCTTTCAGCCCTCCAATGAGAGGAAAGCAGAAGGCACTGAAGGTACTAATGACATGTAAATAGGCAATGGCTTGTGAAATCTTAGGATGGTGAATTTCCTGATGATGAAGCTCCTGTGGGCATGGTAGAGTCCAGTCCAAAGGAAAGCATGTAGGTGGGAGACTGAAATCTGGCAAAAACTGTGCTTCCTCTCTTAGAATAATATTTTCAAAATTAAGAAAACATATATGTATATATTTTAAAATATTAATACAAGAATGATAAAGGATACTATTCCCAGTTAAGACATTCACTTTTCTGACAGATTAGTGTATCTTTTTTTCAGATAATTTCCTGTATAACTTTATTTTTTGTTTTTTTATTAAAGCTTTTTAATTTTCAAAAGATATGCATGGATAATTTTTCAATGTTTACCCTTGCAAAACCTTGTGTTCCAATTTTCCCCCTTCCTTTCCTTCTTTCCCCCTTTCCCTAGATAGCAAGTAATTCAATATATGTTAAACATGGTAAAAAATATATGTTAAATCCAGTATATGCATACATATTTATACAATTATCTTGCTGCACAAGAAAAATCAAATCAAAAAGGAAAAAGAGGGAGAAAGAAAATAAAATGCAAGCAAACAATAACAAAAAATGCTATATTGTGATCTACACTCAGTTCCCACAGTCCTCTCTATGAGTGTAGATGCTTCTCTTCATCACAAGATCATTGGAACTGATCTGAATCATCTCATTGTTGAAAAGAACCACGTCCATCAGAATTGATCATCATATAATCTTGTTGCTGTGTACAATGATCTCCTGCTTCTGCTCATTTCACTCATCATCAGTTCATGTAAGTCTCTCCAGGCCTCTCTGAAATCATCTTGCTGATCATTACTCATAGAACAATAATATTCCATAACATTCATATACCATAACTTATTCAGCCATTCTCCAACTGATATCATCCACTCAGTTTCCAGTTTCTTGTCTTTACAAAAAGGGCTGCCACAAACATTTGTACCCATGTGGGTCTCTTTCCCTCCTTTAAGATCTCTTTGGGATATAAGTTCAATAGGAACACTGCTGAATCAAGGGGTTTGTATTGGATGATAACTTTTACGCCATTTCCCTCCATTTAAGCTAATATTGTTAATATCTTGCATCTTATTTATGTCTAAACCATTACCTCTCTGTGACCCTTTGGAACACTCACAATGTCTATTCTTTGGACGTTGTTCCATAATTCACATCTATATAATAATGCCAGAATAACTAGATGGAAAATATCTACATAGCATTGGAAATTTTACTATGCTTTTAATAAATGCTTATCTCATCTGACTCCCACAATAATCCTGGGATGTAGATGCTATGATTCCATTTTACAGATAAGGAAGCAGAGGCAGACAACTGTTAAGTGAATTGCCTAGGATCACCCAGCTAGTAAATATGTCTGAATTTGAACTCAGGTCTTTCTGAACCCCTGTCCCGTACTCTATCCACTGTATTACCTGTTGGTGCTAAACAGAAAGCTAGTGCTGTAGAGGATTGCTTGGGATTGTTGATAATTCTGTGCAATTTCCAAAGGTGAACTATCCTACTTAATTCTTTTTTATTCAGTTCTGTGTTCAGTTCATTGTTCCTTTTCAGCATTTGTCCAAGATACATGAAGCAGCCAGGTGGTACAGCAAATAAGAGTGCTGAACTGGAAGTCACAAAGATTTGAGTTCAAGTCTTGCTTCTAAGTAGCTGTGTGAACCTGAACAAATTCCTTAACTTCACTGTTTCTTAGATTCTTTATCTGTAAAAGATGAATATAACAGCACATACTTCAGAGGGTTGTTATAGGGATCAGATGAGGAAATATGTAAAGCTTCTGCACATTTTAAAGTTTGGGCTTTATGGCCCCATTTGAATATGAACTTGAGGGCAGGAACCATGTTTTTTGCCTTTCTTTGCATCTCTAGTGCTTGACACACTGCCTACCACTATAACACACATTTTTCATGACTTGTTTTTTCTCTTGTAGATCATTAGATGTCAATAGCTTTTGAGTGGCTTGGATCTCACTGAAAAGGTTCTGAAATATTCTGGTACTAGATGCAACCAGCATAATTCCATTCACAAACAGAAGAGTGTGGAGAATAACCCTTCTGATAAAGAAATCTTTTTTCATTTGGACTTTGTGTATAGCATGTAAACAAAAATTTTTCAGCATTCATTTAAAAATTTTTTGAGTTCCAAATTTTCTTTTTCTTTCCATCCCCAACATCCTTTTGGAGAAGGCAAACAAATTAATATAGATTATATACATGCAATTATGCAAAACATGTAGATTCTTAATAAATGTTTTTTGTTTTGGAGTTTATTAACATTTTCTCTTTGCTTGTTGAATTGTTTCTTCAAAGACTTCATTCAAATGTAACATTGTCCATATTATTTTCCTGATACTCACTTTTAGAAATTACCTTCTCTCAAAAGGATCTATATGTTCAAAAATATTTATAGCAGTTCTTTTTCTGGTGGCAAATATTGGAAACAGAAAGGATGCCAATAAATTGGGCTATGATTGAACAAATTATAGTATATGAATATAGTAAAATACTATTGTGCTTTAAGAAATGATGAAGGGGATAGATTTTTTCAGAGAAAACTCAGAAGATTTGTATGAATTGATGCAGTGAAGAAATACAATCAAAATAATTTATACAACAGCAATGAATTTTTAAAGTCTTAGGAACTCTTATCAACACAATGACTAACTAGGATACTAAGAATACATGAGACAGGTTTATGAAAGAATGCAAATTAAGATTTGTGTGTGTGTGTGTATGTGTATATACAAATTGAGAAGTGTGTGTGTTTGTGTGTGTGTGTGTGTGTGTATGTGTATGTGTGCCTGTGTGTACTAGAATGGGGAAATTCCAATATGAAAATGTTTTACTTGAGTATGCATACTTGCAACAGCAGATTTTGTTTTTCTTGCTTTCTTAATGGGAGTAGGAGGGAGAAAAGGCAGTTCTTTGCTTGGAAAAAAAATAATTAAAACAAAAGAAAAAAAGAAATTACTTTCTTTTCCCCTTTCCTCCCACTTTGGCCTCATGTTAATTTGCACTTTTAAACTTCATTTATCATGCATAATTGTATATTATTAATGGTGTGCGTGTGCGTGTGTGTTCATGTGTGTGTAACTTATTTGCCTATTGGACCCTAATCTCTATGGTAACAAGGATCACAGTTTAGCTAAATTTTATATTTAATTACAATATCTAGGATCATGCTTTTTACATAGTAGATGCTTCAAAGATGCTAATATTCTTTTGGATTCTATAGCATTGGAAGTTAACAATGTGTTAGATGATATGTGAATATTTAGCATCAATATTCTTTAAGTTTGAACATTACCAGGACGACTGAATAATGGATAGCTCTTAAAGATCAATTCAACATGTCCAGAACAGATTTCATTTTTCTCCCCAAACTCACCCTTTTTCCATACCTCCCTATATCTGTTGAGGACATAAACATCCTTCCAGGCAAACCTGGAGTCTTCCTTGACTCATTCATTCTCCATTACTCCACATCTTCAAGCAGATGACAAGTCTTATCATTGTAACTCCAAAAAATTTCTTATCTGTCTCCTCTCTGCTCCAATAGTTATCACTTTATTTCAGGCTTTCTTCACTTCTTCCTTGTACTATTATTGTAGTCTCCTAAGTCTTTTCTCTGTAATCCCTCCTCTCTCAAATTCATTCTCCACATTGCTGACAAAGTAAATTTTCTAAAGCATAGTCTGACCATGAATACCATAATCTTCTACTCAATAAACTCCAGTGGCTCCCTATTCCATGTAAAAACAGATTTCTCTGTATTTTCTCTGTTTCTTTCTCCTTTCATAACCTAGTCTGAACTTAGCTTTCATTAATCCCCTTAAAATTCAGAATATTTTAATCACCTATTATATATAAAGCATCGTTCTAGACATCGGGGAAAGGAACAAAATTTAGTTAACCCTTTACACAGCCACATTAGAATTTGTCCTTTTTGAGGGAAGGGACCATGTTTTTGTTTTTCTTTATGTTTCTAGTGCTCAACATTGGAGTGCCTGCCACATAGTAAGTGCTGAATAAATATTTGTTGCCTGACTCACTGATTAACTAAACCATGGAGTATGTGTAGTCAAACTGGGCTTTTTGCAGTTCCTCATACATAATGTTCTATCTCTTCTCTCCATGCTTTTGCATAGGTCTGTAATGCCCTCTCTCCTTAGAACCCATAGTTTCCTTTAAAACTCAGCTCAAGTATTACCTTCCATATGAAGTCTTTTATTATCATCATCCTATCCATTGATTAGTACTTTGAATATATAACTTTCATATACATTCTAATACACATTCTAATAAAATGTGATCTTCTTGAAAATGAATTCTGTCTCATTTCAGTCTCTGTATTCCCAGCACTTAAAGAGTGTGAGGCACAAAATAGGGACATTTTTGTTGTTGAGTTGTTTCATTTGTATCCAACTCTTTGTTACTCCATTTTTGGCAAAGATATTGGAGAGCTTTCTTTACCTTTTCCTTTTTCAGCTCATTTTTACAGATGAAGAACTGAGGCAAACAAGGTTAAGTGACTTGACTGGGTCAGAGAGCTGGTAAGTTTTAAGGCTGAATTTGAACTCATGTAGATGAGTCTTCCTGATTCCAGTACTTTATCCATTGTGCTACTTATCTGCTCAGGATGCATGTTGATTGGTCAAATAAGTCTGTGATTAATAGTGGATATCATTAACGGGAGAAAGAAAATAAGGGTTAGCAAAAGCTGAATAAATTAATATAATAAGATAGAGGTAGTATCTTGATGAGGGAATGAGAATTCTGCCATATTCTGCCCTAATAAGACTGCATTTAAAATGTTGTTCCAGGGTAACATTTCAGGAAGAATACAGACAAATTGAGAGCATCCAAAGGAAAGACAATCAGTCAAAAAACATTTGTTAAGTGCTTACTCTGTGCCAAATGCTAGTGATATAAAGGAAAACAAAAACAGTATATGCCTTCAAGGAGATTTCATGCCAATGCTGGAGCCAATATACAAATAATTAGATATATAGAAAAAATATAATTCTGAGGGTAAGGCAGTAGCAACTGAAAGTTCTCTTGCAGATGATGGCATTTGGACTGAGAGCTGAAGGAAGCCAGGGAAATTAAGATGCAGCAGTGAGAAGATAGTGCATTCCAAGTCTGGAGTATGGTCAAGATAATGTTGACCATTTTGGTATCAAGGATGTTGTGGTATCACAGACTATGTTGTAATAGGGACAGTTGAAGGAACTAAGAAGTCTTTTCTTGAAGAAGAGTAAGGTTTGTGAAAGGATGGGAATAAGATTAATGTTCAAGTATTTGAAAATCTATCATGTCAGAAAAGAATTAGACTGGTTCTGTTTAACTCTAGATTGTAGGACTTGGACCATTGGGAGGTAATTGTAGAGAAACAGATTTTTATTTTCTAACAAAACAAAAAGAGAAATCTGGTTACATTCAGATAGATCTGGTCTCATATTCCACCTCTGACACATATTAGCTTTGTGACCCTGAATAAGTCACTTAATATTCCAGTGCTCCCATTAAGTCTCTAATATTAAAAGTTGCAGAACAATTGTAGAGAATTAGCAGAAGAAATTTTGTGAACCAGTGTTTCATAAGCAAATGAAATCTCAGATCAGTTTCAAAACAAACAATTAGAAGAACCTTAAAATAGACAACATTACCTGGAATAGTAATGGGTTACACATCATTAGAAATCTTCAAGTAGAGACAGAAGGGCCACTTATCAGGAATACTAGAAAAAAAATTCCTCCTTGTTTCTAGATAACTTCTGAGATCTTTTTCAATTCTGAGCAATTAGCTCAGAGATAGCAAATTAGGTAGAATGAAGAAAAAGAATATTAAAAGAAAAGAAAAGGTGATAGAAGTGAAAAAGAAGTGGACTTCCGGGTCTTGTGACCAACAAGGTGAAGAACTAGATATTTTCTTCGCGTCTCATGAATTCTCAAAACTTCCCTGAGTAAGAAGTATGTGTAATGGAGTAAAATTATTGTGGCTGGTTCCACAGAGCAAGGCAATAAGAAGTCTAACAAAGTAACAAGGTGAGTTATCAAGTCTAACTCACTTTCTCTTTCAGACTAAGAATGGATTTCATTCATTCATTTACCCATTGATTCAAACAAATTAAAAAAATATTCACCAAGAACTTATGATGTCCTTGACATTGTTAGATACTAGAGAAGATAGAAAGTATAAAGAATTATCTGTTTTTTTAAATATGGGGAGATAAGCCACATATGTGGGAAAACTTAAGTAACTATAAGAATTAATTGATAATATATTTCTAACCACAGAATTTTAGAAGTGGAAGCAATATCATGGGTCATGTGGTACAATACTGACCACAAAAAAGAATCCATATTACATAAAGCTGATAATGCTCATTCCGTGTCTGCTTGAAAGCCTTCAGTGATGGAGAATCTATTGCCTCCCCAGGCAGCTCATTGTGCTTTGTGATAATTCCAAGTGAGAGGAAGTTTCCTTTTAATATCAAACTTAAATTTTCCTTTTTACAACCCTCACTCATCTTCCCAGGTTCTCTGATCTTTGAGATCAGACAGAATGAATCTAAACCCTTCTCCATATGATAACCCTTCATATATTTTAAATTACCTCTCTAGGCTTTCCCCCATACCAAGAGTTCCTTTCATAATTTTTTATATTGCATAGGCTCCAGATAACTTACCATCTTGATTGTTCATTGTATGCTTCCCAATTTTTTTCTAAACTTATGCCCAGAATGGAATATACCACTTCAGATGTCCTTTTATCAAAGCAAAGTACATTTTAATCATCATTCCTTTATTAGTGAAAACTAAGCCTTTCTTAAGGCAGATCAAGATCACAACCTCTTTTAGTTCTGATTTGTTTCCTTTTAAAATAATTTCTTACCTTTTCTTATATGCAATTTGTTTGTACATATTTGTTCACTTATTTTCCTATTAAATTGCAAGTTCTTTGAGGATGATACTGTCTTTTACTTCTTTCTTTTATATCTATACAGCTTAGCATAGTACCTGGCATATAGTAGGTACTTTAAAATGTTTATTTTCTGACTACCTTTGCTTTTTTGACTATCATCACATTATTGACACATATTGATCTTGTAGCTCACTAAAAGGTCCAAATCTTTTTTTGGATAAGTTCTTTATAATATGCCATATTTGTGTAGCAACTTAAGTTTTTCAAAATGCTTTTGTTATTATAACCTTTCAAGGGAGGTAGTAAAAATAATATTATTTCCATTTTACAGATATAGAAACAGATGTAGATGTCATATCTTTCTCAGAGACCCATGACTAGCAAATGATAAACTGTAATTTGAAGCCTATGATAATCCTGATTTTGAACCTGGCATTGTCTCCACTGTACCAAAAATACCCTAAACCCCATCCAGGGTAACTCTTGTGAAGAATGACATAACTACCCACATTATTTGATGCATTAATATTTGCACAATATTTCTGGTAGGATAAGCGGCCTTTCAGGCCCTACTTACACCCTGATTATGTGGTCTGATAGACTTCTAGACAATGCCATATCACCTGATGATGTACCCAGTACACTTCCTTGGGCCTTTCCATCTGCCTGGTAATTAAACTCTTCTACATTTATTGTCTTCCTTAATTAGAGTATGAGCTCTCTCTTTTTTAATTTGTATCACTAGTGCTTCAAAAAATGAAAGAGTCCTCTAAGAAAGAGACTCTAAAACTCCCACAATCAACCCTTCCTATTACCCAAGCTTCCCAAGGCCTAAAATCACCTTGTCCCCGCAGTGATGAAAAGATGAGACTTATTAGCTTTGGATTCTCACATTCTTTTGCTTAAATTCACACTGATCACCCATCCCAAAGCTCACTCTTCTTCCTGATCTTTCCTGTGTCACTCAAATCCCTGAATATATTACTGTTAGCCTGGTTCCTAACAAGGGAATTTGTAGAACTCATGAGACTTAAAGATGGCAGCTAAAATAATTGGATTTATTAATTCCTCAAGATAGATCATGAGAATGTAAAGACCTGGACAGAGGAAATGATTTTTCATACTTGGGAAAAGGTTTGGTTTAAGCTTTGAAATGATCATTATTTCCTCTGTCTTGTTTCTAAATCAATATTAAGCTCAACCAAAGTACATTAACATTTTTATCTATTTTATAATAATTTTTATTCATGTCTACTCATAACCTATGTGAAGAGGCTCAGTAATAAATATTCTTTCCACTTTACAGCTAGGAAGATGTAGCCATGGGAGAAGTGGCCCAGTTACATAATGTAAGTGGAATATCTAGGGGTTAGTAAGGCATTGGAAAAAGCACTAAGCTAGGTTTTGGGAGCCTTGGCTTGTACTGAATTCTACCTCTAGTGTTGTTGTTTGTCCTTTTAAATAAAAACAAAAGAGGACCATGACTTTAGGGAGGTGCTGCCATAACATGAAAATGAATTGGATTTGAGTGAGGGAGGGCTGGGCAAGGTCACCTGCATCACTTTCCCCTTCAGAGCCATCTGGATCCAGTGGCCAGATATAGCTCAGGATGATTAGAGTTGGTCCTGAATGAAATGGGAGACCTTGGCCTTTTTAAATTAAAGTCTTCAACAGATCTCAGTTTGACTGAGGCTTCAGCCATTCAATGATTAAAGGTAAGTGGTGACTGAGGCAAAGAATCTCCTCTTTCACCAAATCCAAAAAAAATCTGAATAAATAAATGAATGAATGGTTCTGGAAGGGAAAGACCTTCAGGATTTCTGGCCAATGCAGAAATGACTGCTATTTATAGTCAATCTGAGTCAATCAGAACCCAAACAATGACCAAATGGGGCTTGGCCTAGGACCTTTTGGTGGCTAGAATCAGACTGGTTTTAGTTTAAGGCCTGGTCCTTAAGAAAGAAATCTAGCCAGTAATCCCCAAGATATCTTGGAGAGTTCAGAGGTGCCAAAAAAAAAAAAAATGCTTTAAAGAGGATTATCCTTGACATTTCTGGCTTTTCTGGGCCTGAGATCCATTATCTATAAAACTATAAATCAAGAGGATTGGACCAAATGATAACTCACTATTAGAGCTAGAAGAGATCTCTAAGATGATTTAGGCCTCTACCTCCTTCTTTTCCCCCATTTTACAAATGAAGAAACTGAGCGTTAAAAAGATGAAGTAATTGCCCACTGTCTACAGCTGGGAAATGAAAGCTAGAATCTAAATTCCAGTTTTCTGACCCCAAGTTCAGTATTTTTTTAATGACCTCATGCTTAAATGCCAAAATGTATTGAGTCCTAGTGAATCAGGTGACAAACCTCATTGTTTTACATTGTGTAAAGAACAGTTTGACTCACTGAGCCCTGTGGTCACTTCACCCTGAGATATTGATCATTTCAGCCCTAGTTATTGGTCATATCAACCTTAGATCCAAGTCATTTCAACCTTAGAATGGGTAATTTTATTCTTAAATCTCTGAAGTTTATCTTAATAGGTGTTAAAAAAAAAAAAGGCATAGAACTGGAAAGGAATTCATTTGATCCATACCTTTTCTTTTAAATAGCACTTGGTTTTTAATACTTCTGAAAGATGAGAATCAATTCTATTTTAAAGACCTTTAAAGAGAAAGATTGTGTGTGTGTGTGTATGTGTGTGTATTTTTTTTTCTTTTTTTATTATTGTAGTAAAAGGAATCTGGCTCTTGAGTTGGAGCATATGGGTTCAAATTTCACTTGTACTACTTACTACCTGTGTGGACCTAGGAAATCATTTATCATTTATCTCCCTGGGATTCAATTTCCTCATCTGTAAAGTGAAGGGACTGGACTTAATATTTTCAGCATTTTATCAGTTGCAAATGACAAAAGTCAGATGACTTCTTGATCTGTCCAATTAAAAAAATCCCCAAACATGGCTTGACTTTTTAAAAATTTCTAGTCAGAAGTTCAAGTTCCTCATTTAACACTGCAGAAGACATAGCTATAAATGCACAGGGTAGTGAAAAAGAGCTAGAAAGAAAAAGCAAT
Source organism: Antechinus flavipes (assembly GCF_016432865.1). NCBI lineage: Eukaryota > Metazoa > Chordata > Mammalia > Dasyuromorphia > Dasyuridae > Antechinus > Antechinus flavipes. The sequence continues at coordinate 462,342,855 of NC_067398.1, read as the reverse complement.
TACCTTGAATAGTAACAATGTACAATTTGCAAAGATTGAGAATTTTAACATTTTCTAATTCTTGATTTTGAAAAATATCTTTTTTCTTCTAGATAAGAATCAAAGGGGAAAATGCTTTCATTTCCCAAAAAGGATGAAGAGACATTGTTCTCTTGTTCTCCTATTTCTGCCCCCCTCTCCACTTTACATGGCTTATGTTTAAATATTACACTTCTTATCTTGGAGTCTGGGGTGTCTGAGTTCAAATTCTGTCTCATACACTTGCTAGCTATACGAATTTGGGAAATTCATTTAACTTTTAATCTTTAGTTTCCTCTGAGGATTGAATAAGGTAATTCAATCCTTTTATTAATAAAGCTAGCATGTCATTAATAAAAGAGGTTAGCGGCATTCTCGAATGCCAAAGATCCCTCATGGTGGTAGGCTCACAGTTCTTTACGCTCTTGAAAGAGTGAGTGCTCCTTAGGGTAGCAATCAACTCTGATTGGTTAACAATTAATGAGAGAATAAATATTATAATGAGAAGTGGGTCACATTACAAAATGGTCATGGAGTGCATAACTTTGATCATCTAAGTTTTGGCCATTTCCAAATCACCTGAAAATAGGGAGAATCCACATTTCCCCCTATCTGTCTGTAAACACAATGAGTAAGTATTCATCCATTAGCTTAAATTTAGAATTTATTTTTTATTGTCTTTGATTAGATCCTAGTCTGGGTAAGTTTTTGAACAAAATTTTCCACACTGGTTGATTTGTGGTTGAGAAAGTTAAAAAAAAAAAAAAAAGGAAAAACCTTGGTCCTAATTCAATAATTAGTTATCAATAAAAGAAAAAAATAATTATTTTCCTCTGTCTCTCTAACATTTTGAAATCCTTTTAGGGTTACATAAATGTTAGCCATTGTTGTTGTCATCACTACTTAGATTTGCTAATTGGTTCGGGCATGGTTAGCTATTTTAGAATGATCTTATTTTTCTCATATTTAAAAAATACCCCTTGGCTTGCCTTAAAGAGTATATTGAGGTTCTATTCTGATATCTGATCATGGTATGGAGATCATCCTGAATTTTTAAAGTCTACAGACTTTAAACTCCAGCTGGCCCTTTTAAACACTGAAATGTTCCAATGGATCTGACATCATAGATTTAAATTTTCCTTGCAATAAAGATCCATCCATGCTTGTCCATCCAGGTTCTCCCATAAATAAATAAATAAATGAACATACTGAATACCTTCCTTGCTTTCCTTTTGTATGAGGCTAACAGGTGGCACCGAGGCTATGTGTCTACTTGTCATCTCTCACCTTCATTATTGATATACAATCTTTTTTTTCCTTTTCATATACTTCCTTGGTTATGTCTTTCTATCCTTTAAAATCCTTCACTGCTTATGTTTTGTAAAAATTATTTTTATTGATACTCTTTGTTTTTTCATTGTCCAAATTTTCTTCTAAATCTCTCCTGCTCCCATCTCCCAGAAAGGCATCCTTTATAATAGCAACAAAAATTAAAAAGAATGAAAAATATAAGGAAGAGGGGGAAAACATCAGCCAAACCAACCAATACACTGAAAAAAGATTTTAAAACACCTGCAAGTTTTCACACCTATGGAAAATAGTGAAGGAGGAGGTGTCATCTCATATCTCTTTTGGGGCAGCATTCTTGTTCTTTATAATTTTGCATCATTCACTTTCAATTTTTGGTGGTAGTTCTTTCCATGTCATTGTATATATTGGTTTTATGTATTTCAGTTTATATTAGTTCATATAAGTCTTTCCACATTTTTCTATATTCATCTTATTTATTCTTTCTTATAACACATTCCATGTGGCATAATTTATTTAGCTGTTCCTCAATGACGTCTTGTTTATATTTTGCAGCTTGCTCATGTTTAGCATGTGTCTCACCATTGCTCTGTGTAATGTATATCCATTTTTTCAGAAACTGTTATTTTCTATATCTTCCTACTATTTTACAGCACTGGTGAGATTATTGATATTAATAATATCAATATTGATATCAATAACATTTGTTTTCAGATTTAGCTGTGGGTTTATAAAAGAGATTTGTAATTTCCCAAAAGTATGCTCTCCTCTTGTTTCAGTGGGACTGGTCCTACAAAATGGAAAGGTTTGATCAAAAGCATGTGTTTATCTTCTGAAAACTAGTCTTGTTAAGTGTAGGAATATATCACCAAAAAGTTTTTTACATGGGGATGAATTATTGTTGTAGCAACACATGAAACATTCTACTAAGTCATGGAAGGGTTTCAATCTACACTGGTGGGCAAATTGATCATATTGATGACATATCAAATTGCGTCTGTTTTTGTTTTTAGTATTTTAATTCATGTGTTGTTGACTCCAAAGTAGGAGATGAAGAGGTGAATCAGTGAAAAGGCACTCAGGCTACCCCACCGAGGAAGCAGTACATGGCATTGGAAAATGACAGTTGGTCTGACGTAAAATCTGGCCAAAATAACATCCTTTTGGCACACCAGTCTAATCAACTTGTGCATTTGTGTCTGTACCGCTATCAGTCAGTCAACAACCCCTCCCTTAGAAGGCACCTCAAGATTTAGATCTCTATCAGTTCTGGAACATACACGTTATTTAGCTTGGGTTCAAGTCTCAGCTCTGACATTTACTGGCTGTGTGGTCCGTCTGTCATTTGACTGACACTTCAAGTTCTTCATCAATAAAGTGAGGGTCTTAGACCTAATGAATGCCCATGGTCCTCTTAGCAATAAAGTTATACACAAAAATAGAGACCGGATCTGTGATTTCATTTGTCTAAGAAAGAAGAGGAAACTCCCTCAGCCAGTGCAGCTTGACACTTTCTCTGCAAATTAAAATCTTACCGAGCTGCCCAGAAATTGAATGATCTGCCCAGAGTCACACAGCCCAGAGCTTCCTGCCTCTAAAACCAGGGCTCAGTCTACTTTGCCACACTGTCTTTAAGTCTCTGAATATACTATGAAAACTATGACAGAGATAGATCTCAAATAGTACATTGTATATGGGAATCCAATAGGTTGTATCTCATTTGTTTGGGGGTTGGGTGATGGAATGGAGCAATGGCTTCAACTTCCAAGCTGCGGCTTTAAGGTCTCATGCTTGTTGACAGGTAGGCAGATTGGAGGCTGTCAAGGGGACTCTGGTTCCAAGAAGGGGGCTAAGTACAACAGGCTGCTGCTTCAAGGCCTCCATCATCAGGAGGGGGCAGGTCAGAGTTGCGGCAGCTCTGGGAGCTGTCCCGGTGATAAAGCATGCAAAGCAAATTGGACAGGGTGTCAGGTTGGCTATGAAATATGACAAATTAACAGCTGAGGCTGATAATGTGCCCTGGTTATAGACACTTCATTTAGAAGTTATCATATTGCTCGATGCCTTCTATAATTTGTGATGATGCTGATTGTGATAAATTGCAAGATTCTGGCAAACTTCAGCAGGCCTGTTCCTGTGGCTAAACACTCAGATGTAAAATAAATAAATAAATAAAGTGTGGTTCAGCAGGAACATCATGCCACAAATGAGAAAGGGGAGCTGGCCATAATAAGAGAATGCTCAGTCAGTGAACAAAGTAATTAAATCAGGCTAATTAAATCACAATAAAAATAATTTTAATTTAATTAATTTCTCTGCACTGATTGAACATTATGTTGTTACCATGAAGATCTCTGAACGCTCCTCTGGGTTAGGAGTGTGACATTAAGGTGTGGTCATTGGTGTGGGGTGTGGGTTAGGCTCATGGAAGGAAAATCAAATGCATTTAAAGAGATTTTGAGACCTCCACTGCACCCCAAGTGTGAAAAACCATTGAAACTGACTGCTACTGAATGCAGTTTCTTTCCTAGTTAGTATTTGAGTAATAGCCAATCCATTTTTTATAACAAGGGAACAGATCAGATAATGGAAAGAATATCTAAGACAGAAATGTTTCTATGTCCTGCAATGAATTAGGAAGCTGGAACTAGATGTAGGATTAAATGATAAATTAAAACATATAGTGATATTAGATCACCTCTCTTCCATGTCAATACTTTCCTTTTATTCCGGACAACCCCCAAAGACACTAGAAAGGAAATCCAGTGAAAGCTCCTGCTTGATCCAGGATAGATCATGTGAAACTAGATTTTATTTTATTTATTTATTTTTATTATAGCTTTTTATTTACAAAATATATGCATGGGTAATTTTTCCTCATTGGCCCTTGTGAAACCTGTTCCAACTTTTCTCCTCTTTCCCCCTTCCCCCTCCCCTAGATGGCAGGCAGTTCAATACATGTTAAATATGTTAAAGTATATGAAATTGGATTTTAACATGGCATGAGACTGCCCTTTCCTAATGGGGCCATGAATTCATTCATTCATTTATTTATTTATTTTTATTTTAAATAATTTTTTATTGATAGAACACATGCCAGGGTAATTTTTACAGCATTATCCCTTGCATTCATTTCTGTTCCGATTTTACCCCTCTCTCCCTCCACCCCTTCCCCGAGATGGCAAGAGTCCTTTACATGTTGAATGGGTTGCAGTATATCCTAGATACAATATATGTGTGCAGAACCAAACAGTTTTCTTGTTGCACAGGGAGAATTGGATTCACAAGGTATAAATAACCCGGGAGGAAAAACATAAATGCAAGCAGTTTATATTCATTTCCAGTGCTCTTTCTCTGGGTGTAGCTGCTTCTGCCCATCTTTGATCAATTAAGGCTCTCTTTATCGAAGAGAACCACTTCCATCAGAATACATCCTCAAACAGTATCATTGTTGAGGTATATGATGATCTCCTGGTTCTGCTCATTTCACTCAGCATCAGTTCATGTAAGTCTCGCCAGTCCTCTCTGTATTCATCCTGCTGGTCGTTTCTTACAGAACAATAATATTCCATAACTTTCATATACCACATTTTACTCAACCACTCTCCAATTGACGGGCATCCTTTCATTTTCCAGCTTCTAGCCACTACAAACAGGGCTGCCACAAACATTTTGGCACATACAGGTCCCTTTCCCTTCTTTAGTATCTCTTTGGGGTTAGTAGTAGCACTGCTGGATCAAAGGGTATGCACAGTTTGATAACTTTTTGAGCATAGTTCCAAATTGCTCTCCAGAATGGTTGGATGTGTTCACAATTCCACCAACAATGTATCAGTGTCCCTGTTTTCCCACATCCCCTCCAACATTCCCCATTATCTTTCCCTGTCATTCTAGCCAATCTGACAGGTGTGTAGTGGTATCTCAGAGTTGTCTTAATTTGCATTTCTCTGATTAATAATGATTTGGAGCATATTTTCATATGTCTATAAATAGTTTCAATTTCTTCGTCTGAGAATTGTCAGTTCATATCCTTTGACCATTTATCAATTGGAGAATGGTTTGATTTCTTATAGATTAGGGTCAGTTCTCTATATATTTTGGAAATGAGGCCTTTATCAGAACCTTTGATTGTAAAAATGTTTTCCCAGTTTATTTTTTCCCTTCTAATCTTGTTTGCATTTGTTTTGTTTGTACAAAAACTTTTCAGTTTGATATAATCAAAATTTTCTATGTTGTGGTCAATAGTGAAATCTAGTTCTTCTTTGGTCATAAATTCCTCCCTCTTCCACAGGTCTGACAGGTAAACTATCCTATGCTCTTCCAATTTATTTATCATCTCATTCTTTATGCCTAGATCATGAACCCATTTTGACCTTATCTTGGGGCCATGAATTTAGAATCTGAGGAGATCCTAGATGTCAGCTCTTCCATCCTTCTTCATATGTGAGGGACTAACAACCAGTGTAATTAAGTGAGTATCCAAGGTTACATACATAGACATTAAGAGGCAAAGGCAGAATCTGAACCTGGGTCTTCTACCTACAAATCCAGCATTTTTTCTACTGGAAACTGCCTTGTTCTGTGAATGGTGTTAAAACATTTTAGTTAGTTATTAAGGAGAACATTCCATCTCTTTGCTGGAGATCTCAAGCACTTCTCTTTTGGGAGCTAGTTTCACTTTGTTATTATTATCCTGTTTCAATTTGGGGAGGGGGGAGAGAAATAGTGGGGTAAACTAGATGAGCTCAGAAATTCCCTTTCCTCCTAATAATTCTTTGATGTAATCTCTCCCTGCAAGTAGCTGGAAAGGTTGGTGTTTTTATTTATTTTTTGATAGTGTTAATAAGTGCCAACTGTCCTTGGGATATGAATATTCCTTCTAATCTGTGTTAATTTAATTAATATTTTGTGAGCATGCCAACATTTGATCCAGACCCCATTATTACCAGTCGGGGCAACTCTATTGTTTATTGAGCTGAATTGTTTTCCTGGATACAGTTAGATTTCCTCCCTTGTGCAAGCAGCCCCACAAATGAATGCAACTGGAAGAAAAAGAGAATTTACATGAACTGCTCCTTCCTTAATGGTAGGATGATTTCCTTCCATAGGCTGGTGCACTGATCTGTGTGGGGGCTGAGGCCTCCAGCAAGGGCTCTGATAGCTGAGCAAAAATTCTGGTTACGAAGCCACGTTTGTGTGGCTCAGGCTACACTCTAACCCCTAGACAGAAGGGTGTCAGGAGGCCTTTGAAAAGTGATTTGGCAGTTTTTCTGTTTGTTGTTACATAATTGTGCAAACAGTGTGAAATCCCAGGGAGCACAATACACTAAGGCATATTGGGGAGTCCCATTCATCTTTGCCTGCACAATGGGTCCATTTGCTTCCTCTCCTCTTAATGTTCTCCATCCTCAAGGAAATGTGAACATTTTACTCCTATTCTCAAGGGTATCCTTATGGTTTAGATCATAATAACTTAGAGGAGAAGACTCTCATCTTTCTGGAAATGAAAACTTCCAAATTACTCAGGATTCCAGCTCTGTTCTCTATTGAAGGTGCTTGAAATCTGAATGGTCTTTTTTAATTTTTAGAGTGTTTTCCCCCTGTAACATCATTTATTAGGTATCTCTTTCATTCAGTGAGTCAAATGATTATTCCTCACACTGAGAGCTAGTTCCAAAATAAAATCCTTGTTTCCTCCTTTCATTGCAGCAAATATGCTGTAGTGGACATCACGCTTGGACCAACTCTTGATATCAGAAGACTTGGATTCAAAATTGAACAGATTTAATGCCTGTGTGGTCCTATGCAAGTTAGTTAATTTCTGTACTTTAGTTTTCTTATTTATACATTGAAGGAGTTGAATTAGGGGACCTTTAAGGTCCCCTTCTAGTCTTATAAGCTATTATCTCCTCTACTTTATCATCTACTAATGGAAAATATTACTTATCAAAATAATGATCTCTACCCCAGCCATTGTTGCTGCATGCCTAAAACATCTGTGGCTAAAAATTGAGTTTTAGTTATTACCCACTTCAGAGATGTTTTTTCTTAGGAGGCAATAGCTGAAAGGAATCTTAGTGTATCAGCTCTTCTTATCAATCAATCAGATAACAAAGCATTTTTTTGTGGGGGGGGGGGCAATAAGGTTAAGCAACTTGCTCAGGGTTACATTGTTAGTAAGAGTCTGAGGCTGGATTTGAATTCAGGGCCTCCTGATTTTAGGACCAGTGCTCTATCCACTGTATCACCTAGCTGACTCAATAAGCATTTATTAAGTGCTTTCTGTTTGACAGGATTTGGGCTAAGCACTGGGGATACAAGAAAAAATAGAATAAACAACAACAAAAACAGCCCCTGCTTCTAAGGAGTTCACATTCTAAGCGGGGAGATAGCATACAAACAACTATAAGTTTATAATATACATGCAAGTGTGACATAGTTTGCTCTGGCCCCTGCCTGAGGGATTTTCTGACACCCTGAAGAAGGTGTGTGTGTGGGGGGTATCTTTCTTCTCTGCCATTGGCTAGAGTTTTCTTCTATTGTGATTCCCCAATTATTGGGGGTCCAAGAACTCAGATTATCTTTTACAAAGGAATATTTATTTCAAAAGTATAGAAAGAACAAACATAAAATTTTTCATTAAAGGGGAATAGGGTTAATCCCCACTGATATGAGCTGAGTCTTTGGGGAGAAGGATTTACAGTCTAAAAAATATGCTATATTTTTTAGTATTAGTCTCAACAGGTTCTGGTCTTAGTTCCTCTTGGACTGATATTTTGGATCCCTGACTTCTCAAGGGCTTGCCTCCTAGGTCAGTGCAACATTATACCTGGAATTCTGGTTCCAAGTTCTTAGTGGCTCGAAATGACTCTAGTCCCTATACCTAGAACTGAAAAAATGAAATAGGACAAAACTCAGGGCTTCTAGTTCTAAGAGAAGGGGAAGGTAGCTCTTGGGACCTTCTTATTTATTGCCTGATGTCACCTGTTGTGAGTGAATGAATCATTCACCTATGGATATTTTCAAAGAGAGAGGCAGAGGGAGAGAGAGGAAAACAGACAACTGCTAAGAAGTGTTCATTAACCTTTAGTTAGGAATATGTACTAAACAGGTATAAGAACAGTTGGTACAAAATCAATCCCCAGAAAAGTGGGTCAATCTCTCCCACATGTACATACAAAGTCCAGGGAATAGTGGACTCAAATTTAGCAAGCACATGTGGTCAAGTGTTAACTTGACCTGATTGTTGGAAGTTTTTGTCTTTCTTTATGGAGTCCTCATATATTCTTTTTATGTCTCTTATCTTCTTACTGAGTCCCTAGGGCGAGTGTCCTTTTAGTGTTAAAGCTGACTTTCCTTGATAGGCCCAATTTTCCTTGGTTCTCAGTGTAAATGTTACTGTCAGCCACTATGGTTCAGGAAACAATGTTAATAATACCACTAGGAAGTCCAAATCTTTCTACCTTTGAAAGCTCATAAAGTCATGCTCTGCTTAAAGGAGGAAGAGGAAAGGAGACTTAGGTTCTTTCCTTTTCTCACTCCCAAATAATTCTCTTTCATGGCTGGGCTGGATTTGGTTTACCATTAGGCTGCCTTGCTATTGAAATGCCTCATTCTAAACTGGCCTACTGTTTTATTCAAGCCCCACAGGACATAATTGCTTCTCTTTAACCAACTACAAGGAATTTCCTCCATGAAATTTTTTGCTTTTATTCAATTTGTACTTAGTTTACAGCTTCAGTGATAGATCACAGGGTGTTTTGGAATTGTTCACACCTAGTTTATGGCTTTAATTGACTGATTTATGTTGTAATTCAATCAAAGAGGAAATTTACCCTGATAAAGTCATCAATATGTAGAACATCTTGTTACATTAATTGGGACTGAGGTGGTATAAAATAATGCCCCCTCAGTATTATCTGTCATTTGTTATTATTACTAATGAATAAAAGAAGGAAGAGGAAGGATGGATAGAAAACCAGCTTCAAAATTAGGGTGACCGGGACTCAAGTCTGCCTCCTACACATTCTGGCTGTGGCAAATCACTTAATCTCTCTGGATTGGTCTAAATTGATAGAATTACTTTTTTCATTGAGAATTTCTTATACCAATGAAATCACAAGTTCAGATCAAAACCCAAACCTAAACAGTAAGAATAGCTATTATTTATATAGTTCTTTAAGGTTTGCAAAGCACTTAATAAACATTATCTCATTTTATCTTCACAATAATCTGGTGAGGGAGGTATGTAGTATTATTATCCCCATTATAGATAAGAAAACTGAAGTAGAGAGGGGTTAAGTGACTAATCTGAGGTTATACAACTATAAGTAGTAGTACAGAAGGCAACAGTGAGTAGTAGTATGGTAGGCAGAGCACTGGGCTTGAAATCAAGAAGATTCATCATCATGAGTTCAAATCGATCCCCAGACATTTATTTGTGTCATTTGATCCTATTTGCCTTGTTTTCTTCATCTGTAAAGTGAGCTGGAGAAGGAAGTGGCAAACCACTCCAGTATCTTTGCCAAGAAAACCCAAATGAGGTCATTCTTCTCATGAAGAGTTTGACATAACTGAACAATAAAAGTGTCTTAAGCAGAATTTGAACTCGTTTTCCTGATTTCTATCTCTTTCAACACTTCTCCATTTCTGTAATTAATAAACTATTTGTTATAAAACATGCATAGAGATATTCTCCTATACTGTTCTCCAGAGGTGTTCAGATACATAGACATAAATATACACTAATTTTCACCTCCTTCAAAATAGTCTTTCATTAGATGTTAGGTGTAGGACTATGATTTAGTTAGGACCATTAAAAAATAAAGAAAATTAGTTACATGCTGTGCATTTATATTGGGCAAGGACATTTGTCACTGGAGGAAATCTCTTTAAAGGTTTGATTCAGAAAGCAGAACCAGTCTCTAACATTGACAAAGTCACTGTAATTCCTGATCTCCTGCACATGGATGATTTCCACAGGGGCAAAGCTTTTGTGATTCCTGCTTTAGAAATAACTGAGTGCAGCCACAGTAATTAGATGGTTTAAATCTACCAACCCATAAAGATCCACCTGGAGCTCTCTGTCTTTTATCTCCCTTCCTCTCTCTCTCTCTCTTACTACTCATCCTTTTCTTCCCCACCCCCCCTCAACACCACCTTCTCACTTTTCTTCTCCTCCTCCCCCCTTACTATTGGACTTCAGATTAGGATTCTTTAGGCAGCATTTTGCCAAATGTCTAGAATCTTCTAATTGTCTGTTGAAAAATGAAGCTTGTAAAAGCAGCCTGAGAAGATAAAATATTTACTGATTCTGAAATAGCTTGAATTAGTGAAATAATGTTTTTAGGCATTTAACAGGATTCATGTAATTGTAGGTTGCAAAGTGTAATAGCAGCTCATGCAGAGATACTGTCTTGTGAGCTTCTCCTTTTAGGTTTTTGTTAAATCTAGTGGGTTTAGTAGAATTAGAAGGCTGCTGTCAAAGAGGGGGAAAAGAAGAAACAATCCACTGGTGAGAAAGCAGCATTATCAAACTAAAAGGTAGCCACTAGTTTCACATTTATTCTCTGTCCAATAAAGGTGATTTCTAGGAGCTAAGGAAAGAACTTTGGATTGTTAATACAACATAGTTTTGTTGAAAGAAGTCTTCGAATTCAAATGTAATAAAAATGGACTTTATGGATATATTTACTCAGTCTGATGGGAGTAGGAAAGGGGCTAGGAACTCCTGAATGCAAGGTGGCAATGTATACAGTAATAAAGATTATGCAACTACTTTGAGTAATTTGGAAAGCAATTGGGTCAAAAAATCATGAATATGTCATCATAGAGAAGAGGTGCAGCCTTATCACAAAAAATGATTAGTGTCTTCATGAATATATATGTATTATTTAAGCAAAAATCAAATGTTATTAATTTTTTAAAAAAGAGAATATATATGTTCTAATATATGTATATATAAACATATATAAATCTATAATTTATATTGTTCTATATTCTATATTAATCTATAATTTATAATATATTAACTATTATAAATTCTAAATTTATTATATATTATATTAGCAGACCTATAATCCCATATATTAATATAATTATAAATTAATCTATAATCTCATATATTAATCTATCATGAATAATATAGATTAATTTATAATTATGTTTATATGTCAAATACACACATACATGTATATACACACACACATGCACATATATATAAAACTTTGGAACATATTTGATTTCAGCAATCTTAAGAGTCATTCACTTTTATTAGCAAGAACTTGAATAGTTACCTCAAAAGCAAAGGGAAGGGGAAAGAAAAAAATGAAACCTTTAACTTATTTTTGCTGATCCAATGGCTGTTTCTATGGAAACAGAAAAGGAGACAGGAACCAGGCACTAGTAAGCAGAGGGTCAGAGCTCTCTCTGGTGCAGTTCAGCACCTTCCACTTTTGATATTCCCCAATCCCATCCTCTTGGACTCTCTCAGTGAGTACGTGACCTCAGTGGTAACCGAATGAAAAGAAAAGTGCTTCTCAAGGCTTAGAAATTGAGGAGAGTTCCCAAACAATAAACTTCACACAAGTTATGCAGACTAAAGCTTTTGGAAGGAGACCAACTAACCAAACCTTCTAATTTGCTCACTGCTTAGGCAATCCAAGTTTGCTATATTGTAGTAAACATTACTATCAATATTTATTTGTGTGGTTGCTAGGGTGCTAACTTCCATGCGCAGGCTAAAGTGTACTGAAAGGAAATCTTTATTTACCACAAATTATATCCTGCCATGGGATTATGGATAATATTTTATTACATCTTAGTAGAACAGGTGAGTAGACATGAAAAAACATTAAAAACCTAGTTTTAAAATCTTCCCTTTCCCTAGCTGAAATAAATGCTGAGATTTCATTCGAGATTCACAAGGCTTATCAATGTTTTCATTCTATGTTCTAATTTTTATATAATTCTGATGTGCATAAATCATGAAATTTCAGCTTTGCTTATACAGTATGTGCTAGAAAAGCACAAGGAAAGCAGTGTTCTACAGATTATCATCTCAGTGATAAATGAATGAGCAGACCTGAGCTGACTTCTCAGCCTTGTCACTTGTTGCCTATATGGTGTCAGGCAAGTAACTCTGCCTCTCTGAGTTTCAGTCTGCTCATTTGTAAAATGAAGTGGTTATAGCAGACAATTCCCAATGTAACTTCTAACTCTGAGTCATATGATCCTATGATTTATTTTTCATCGCTTCTCCCCATGAACACTGTGTTCAGCCAAACTGGTTTATTTGCTGTTTCCTAAACACACATTTTGTTTCCTACTTCCATGCCTGGAATGTTCTTCATTACTTCTTCCTCCAGGAATTCCTGGCTGCTTTTAAGTTCCAAATCAGGTGTTATTTCCTACCTAAGGCTGTTAGTCCTCTGTTTCTTAGTGCTTCCTCTCTAATATTTGTATTTACTTAATAGATGTGTGCTGGTAAAGGTTTAATGACCAAATCTCTGGAAAAAAACAAACAAACATGTATGCAAAGAAATCTTCATCGACAAATTAAATCTGCATCGTTAATGTTTTCTTCTTCACTTTCTTAAGACTAAACAATCAATAAAATAATAAATTAAGCCGTGTTTTATAGCATTTGTTTATTTCTCAGGTGTAAAAGCTTACACCAAAATTTACCAACTGGCTCTCAGGAGCCTTACTAAACAAACTCTTGCATGTCTCTGTATGTATATATTTGTATACACTCATATCCCATGCCCAGTCAAATAAACAAGGACCACTTGATTTCCTTCCTTTCTCCCTCCCTCTTTTCCTTCCTTCCTTCCTTCCTTCCTTCCTTCCTTCCTTCCTTCCTTCCTTCCTTCCTTCCTTCCTTCCTTCCTTCCTTCCTTCCTTCCTTTTTTCCTCCCTCCCTTCTTTCCTTCCTCCCTCCCTCCTTTTCTTCCTTCCTTCCTTCCTCCCTCCCTCCTTTCCTTCCTTCCTTCCTTCCTTCTTCCCTCCCTCCTTTCCTTCCTTCCTTCCTTCCTTCCTTCCTTCCTTGCTTCCTTCCTTTCTTCCTTCCTTCCAGCAATGCTTTATATATATACTGGCCTCTTAATAAAAACTTATTGAATTAAATGATCTAGCATTTGGACATGTAAAATGCAAATAAAGATAGGCGCCAGAGTATAAAAAAGGAGGATTATGATTCCTGAATGGAGAGACTTGAGTAGCCTTGAAGGAGGTAATAATGGTAAAGAAGAGGGCAGTTTTTGAAGGGAGGGTAGTTGTGGAAAACTTAGGATTTAAGAAAATAATCATTGAGTTTCTTGGGAGAAAAAAACTAAGCTTTTCTGGAAATTCAAGGAGTGAGATCCATGATTTTGGTTTTAATTTTAAAAACTAAATAGGAAAGAAGAGAAAATGATAGCAGAAAACAGAATCGTCAGAACATAGCATAAAAAAAGAGAAATAAGGAGAAAAGGGAGAAGTTTGAGAAATGTTTTTAGAGAAATCCATGATAGCATGACAATAGGGTTTAGGAGGGGAGAAAATATAGCAGAATATAAAGCATAGAAGGAACTTTGGATTTCTGGATGCTTGTCATAAGCCCATCATTAATGGCCTTTACCAAAATTATTCTTTCTCTCAGAATCCCAGTTTATAGTCTTTTAATAAAGGGGAGAATAAAATAATCTTTTCTAAAAAAATAAATGCAGATGTTTATATAATACCTTACATTTGATTCTCACAATGATGCTATTAGATACAATCAGAGAAAGTTAGATTTGGAAGGGATCTTATCTAGTCTAAATCCTACATTTTATAGGTGAAGAAGTAGAGTCCAGAGTTTTTGAAATGGCCAAATTCTCCCACCTCTCTTCCCTCTGTCTCTTGGAATTTCTGACTCAAAGAATAGCTAGTAGTTGGGAAAGGGATCTTTTGATTTGAAGTCCAGGGCATTTTTCCATCATATCATGCACCTCTATATTTTAGAGAACGTAGAAGAAAATATTTAGTTACATTTAAAAGATCTGGAATTTAGTGACTATAGAGTATTTAATTCATGGGTTATAGAACATTTTACTAACACTGTAATAGGGAATATTGTTCTGATTATACCAGATAATTAAGTAATGGTTGAGTTTCTCACTTTTGTTAGTCCTAAAACTAGAGTATGGGACTGGGGCTAGTTTATTATAATTTTGTCTTTCTTCTGAAGGACCGAAATAGTTGGGTATATCACACCTTCCTTTAGATGAATAGGCATCTTGAATCTGGGGTACTTTAGTCTAATTCCACATCCCACACTATTTTCATAGTCAATAGAACCTTTCTTCTCCTTGTTCTTGGGCAAATCCCGATTTTAGCTTTAGGTAATAATACATTCAGTATATTTAATTCAATAAACACTTATGAAGCCTTATTGTTTATATATCTTATAGGTACCTTCTTATTTATGTTGGCTCTCAGAATACAAACTTCTTGAGGGCAGGGATTGCTTTTTGTTTGTTTGTTTGCTTTTTAGTGATATTCCCAGCAATTACTACAATGTCTGGAACACATTAAGTTCTTGAAATCCTTAACACACTAACCACCAGGCCCTGAGGAAAACTAGACAAAATTGAAACAATTTCTGCTCTCAATGAACTTTTATTCCAGTGGATACCAGGCTTTTTTTTTTTTTTTTTTTTTTTTTTTTTTTTTTTTCCTTTTTTTCAGGTAGAGAAGTTTTTTTAAAAGTGTAAATTTTTTTTTAAAGTTTAAGTTCTAAGTTAAATTTAGAAGAGATTTTCATTGGATTTGATGAATAAATGATTATAGTCATCATCAGGTACTAAGAGTGTTCTAGCATAGTTTACTTTCTTGCCTCTCCGATTTGTATAAGCTCTTACACTGTGTATTTCAATAGATGCAAGTATGTACTTCAATCAACTGAAGTTTTTTCAGTTTATGACCTTTACAATGTACATATATCCTTCTTTCAAATATGCTCAAGGAATTGAGAGCTTACTATAATATTATTCACTATAAAATGCAATTTGGAAGAAGAAAAGTGCATTAGAAAGGAACATAGCATTTTCAGCCAAAAAAAAACCTTAGAAATCATTCATTCCAATTTCTCCCCATCCCATCATTCTACAGATAAAGAAATTGAGGCCCGGTGGCTAAATGATTTTTCCAAGGTCACACATGTCATAAGTAGCAAAGTTTGGATTCAAAACTAAATCTTCTCTCTCCAAGCTAGGAGAGTACTAGAGATAGAGACTAGCTGAAGAGATCTGGTTGTTAAATTTTCAGTGTGTGCATTTACAATTTGGAAATCAGTAAATACTACAAATCAGGGATTGACTCATTGTTTTATTGATTGTCTAGATTTTAAAAAGTAATGGAGGGTAGCTACATGGCAAAGTGGATAGAGCATGATCCAGAAATCAGGAGGACCTGAATTCAAACCCAGACACTTAACACTTACTAGCTATGTGATCCTAGTCAAGTCACTTAATCCCAATTGTTTTGTTTCCCACCCCCACCCCACAAAAGATTTTAAAATGGAGAAAATGTTAAAGCAGATCAAATTTAGAAAAATGCTGTATATACCTTTTGTTTGTTTGTTTGAGGAGCTGGTTATTAAACATTTACCAGCACATTGTTCCTCCAAACTCAGAACTTGTTTCACTATTATCACTGTTTTTAGATGCCATCAAAAATGATTTAATTAAGGTAGTATTCATATTAATGTGGTTTCATCTCTAAAAAAGTACTAATTGGAGAGTCATCATTTTAGTAAAATCCTATTGTGCTTTACTACAATTTTATATTTTCTCACTTTTGTGGGACTATAGCATGATTTTGGTCAGTAGGTTTCTACTTTAACCACTTTTGACAGTTATTCCATTGGTGATCATATTATTTCAGAGAAAAAACATTTTCTTTCTCCTAAGACTAAATATTGCTTATAAGATGTTTACCTTGTAGGGGGAAAGAGGTCTGGACAGGGTACATTTGCCATCCTGGATTAAGTGAATCTATTTCCAGCTCCCCATCCCCAACATCACAAGTGCCCTGAGCCTGTTATATCATGTTACCTTTTTCAAGGAACACATAATTGGATAGGTAAACTAGTTGGACTTTTCTCATGCATCTACCTGCAAAGCTGTTGAATTTGAAAAATGGAGGATCATTAACAATTTTTTTCAGCAAACACCTTTAGGGTACAAGTTACGTGGAAAGTATTCAGAACATATTCTGTCTCTGCTGAACTTTGTATCTTTAGGTCAGATGATATTTGTCATGCTAAGTAACCTAAGCAAAGAGTTCAACAAATCATTTCATTTTAATTCTGTTCCATAATCATTTATTGGAGTTGCATTGGATGGCACCTTTTCCTGACTAGTAAAAGAGCTACAAGATAGATCTTTCATCATTACTTCAATATTGGAGTAAATAAATGAATAAAAGGGAGGAAGAAGTCAATACAACTAAACAGAGTTTCAAAAGTGAGAAAAGATGGGAAGATAAGCTGTCATTCTCCTATAATAGCAACGGCTTGAATCTACCACTTCAAAACAGAAGATTTAGGAACACTTTCATCTGTTGCCATTTGAATGTTACTCTCTGCAGCTAATCTCCCAAGGCTCAGTTCACTGAGCACTTCAGTTGCCAATATCATGTCCATGCAGCATTTTTGTTGACTCTCTGTGGGCTATCTTTCAAATCTTTTTTTTCACCATCATTGAAGTCTTCAAGTCAGTATTTATTAGTTGGTTTAAACTAGTGACACTCACCATAACCATCAGACTGCTTTTTCTCATCCAACTGATTCTCACTAAGACTTCTTATTTTTATATGGCAGCATTCTAGCATACCAGACTCTATGGGGCTCATCATAATCATATTTCTTTTGGGTAATGGTGACTCTATCATCTCCTAACTGTTGTTAGTGGACTTTTAAAAATTAGTGTGCCATATGGTGAGATGAAATAGGAAAAAAGCATTCTGTAAAAAGCTTTCTTATCTTGCTGTATTTCATAATAATGTAAATAACAACAACAACAACAAAAGATTTTAAAAGAAAATTTAGAGCTAAAATAGAAAAAAAATCATTTTTGGAAAAATATATACTTATTTGTCCAATTTGGGGTTTACTTGATGGATTGATTGGCTTGCAGTTGTTTCAGGTGGGGAAGTCAAAGGATCAGGTGTGCATGGTGGGGGAAGGGAAGGACCACAGCTGGAGTGCAGAAGGACCAGATGGCTTGCAAGGAAGGGAGTTTGAAACCCAGGGAATTCTAATGATGAGGAGCCCTCAAAGAGTCTTCGGATAACTTGCAGACATGCTGGGAATCCTGGGAGCTTGAGCAATTAGCATCTCTGAAGCTATTGTAGGACATTCTTGCTTATAAGACTTTAGTCTACAGTGCCAATAGAGGCACAGTGTCTGGAGCACGTGCTCAGAATGGAAACTGCAAAAAGAAAAATATCTGCCCCCAAACACTGCACATTTGTTAAATCTATGCTGATTAGAATCAAATCAAAGGAGAGGATAGACTGCAAGGTTTTCCAGTCTCCATCTGTTGTAAACTATCTTATATTCCTATGTAAATCAAGAATGAATCCCTTGACTACATATCTGTATTGGAAAAGAATGGCCTACTGTTAAAATGCATTGTGGATAGACATAGCCAGACCAGAGCATTTACCTATAACCTGTGGCAGTAAAAACAGTGACAGAAAGCAAGGCTATACTAGGGACTCACTCTATAATAGCATCCTCTCTTCTCATAGCAAAGATGACTATGGTTTTTGTTATTTAGACCTTTAATTTCATCAGTGCAGGGAGAACTCCCAGGATAGAGAATTTTTCCTCTAATGCAGATACCAAGGTAATCACTGGTAACAGAGAGTTTTGGAGAGTTGCCTGAAGTGTATCGAAAAGTTAAGGGCTCTGATCAGAGTAACAGCTAGTATGTGCGGCAGAACTTAAATCCAGGCTCAAAGGCAGAGCCATTCTCTACTACTCTTTCAAAGAGGAGTACAAAGTTTAATAATCTAATAATCCAAGTTATTTCTTAGAGAAGTCTAATAACTATTGTAGAAATATTGATGAGCTAATATAGTTAAAAAGAACTCAAAGTGTTTGTATTGGCGCGAATCTTTACTAGTCCTTTAGAATTTGGGGAGGACTGTCCTCAAGCACAAAGACTGTTTTATCCTTGTGTCCCCAGTTCAGTGCTGGGCACATAATAGGTCCTAATAAACATTGATTCATTGAAAGAATGGGCAAACATATTAAACTTCACTTTGCATTTGGAAAACTGCAGTTTGGGAGAATAATCTGGAATATATAGTAAATTAACAAACTGGTCAAACTTTGGTCCAGTTATCTTCCTATTAGACACTTTGTTTAAGGATATTAAGAAAAGGATGCATTTATATAGAAATATTCATTGTTGATGTATTTGTAATAAAAAACCTCTAGCAGGTTTCAGTTTGACTTGATTAGCAGGTTTTGATTCAGACCAGTTCCAATGGTTTAGTGATGAAGAGAGCCATCTATACTCAGAGATAGGACTGTGTGAACTGAATGTGGTTCACAACATAGCCTCTTTACTCTTTTTGTTGTTGTTTGCTTGCATTTTATTTTTTCTCTTTTTTTTTTTGTTTTGATTTGATTTTTGTTGTGCACCAAGGTAATTGTATAAATTTAACATATATCTCTACCATGCTTAACATATTGGACTACTTGCCATCTAGGGGAGGGAGTCGGAGAAGGGAGAAGAAATTGGAACACAAGGTTTTGCAGGGGCTAATGTTGAAGAATTGTCCATGCAAATGTTTTGAAAAATAAAAAGCTTTAATTTAAAAACCCTCTAGCAAAAGTCTATTAGCTAATATATAAATTGTGGCATAGCATTTGTGATAGGACCAGCATTTTCTTGACTCAGCATCCCCAAATTCCATGAATTTTCCTACTTCCTTGATTTTTCACCTTATACAACCTGACCCCAGCTTTCCTGATCCAGCTTCCTGGACTGGGAGCATAAAGGGTCCAGACACATACAGTTAATGCCTTCAGACTTGATGGTTATATAAAAACCACATGAGTCACCATACCCTAATTATAGTCTCCATAACCTAATGATGTAAACAAATTTCCAGAAGGAGATGAATAGGATCATGTCCAGAGAAGCTAAGAACAAAGTAAATCTCTTTTGCTCGGTGACTCAAAAGTGATTCATTTTTTCCTGACTTAGGACCTGAACTAAACAGGTGCTGGGGTTAGACAACACCATTCATAGGATCATGGATCTAGAGGGTTAGGGAACCATATGGTTTAATAGATAGATTGTTCTTGGAGTCAGAAGGACATGAATCCACATAAATTGTTAGTAACTTTATGGCTTTGGGCAAATTACTTAACTTCTGCCTCAGTTTCCTTAATTCTAAAATGAGGATAATAATAGTACCCAGGGTTGTTGTGAAGATCAAGTGAAATATTTGTAAATTGCTTAGCACAGTACTTGGCACAAAGATTTTATTGTAAGCTTACAATTATTAACTGTTCCAATAATTGTTATATTTTTTGAATCCTGATTATATCATTCAGTTATTTATCTTTTTTTCAGTTTATTGTTATTTGCAAATTTTATGAATAAGTCATCTGCATATTTATTCAATACCAGACAACAAGCATTTATTAAGCTAATCTAAATAATGTAAGATTTTAGGGGAAGAACAAGAAAAATTCTGATTGAATGGTTTTAATTTTTTTCATGAAATATGAAGCAATATTCTTGACTGAAAGGATGAGGCATAGGAGACCCATGGGAGGCTTGAAAAGAGGTGAAATGGCTTGAGAAAATCTTCTGTGCCAAGTAGGATAACAAATGTATGCAGGAGGCAAAAAAGAATTGCTTTGCTGTAGTGAGAACCCAAATCAGATTTTGTAGCAAATGTATTGTGAACACAGACAACATGCTTTTGTGACTTTCTTCATTATAATGTTGGGCAAATATAGACGTATGGCAACCAAGAGCAACACTGGCTTAGAATATGAATTAATTAATAAAATCATAAATGAAGAGCATTGGAAAATCATGTGCAGCATCATCACAACATGAAATGGTAGAGAGAAAAAAGTAGACATAAAACTTGACACAAGATCCAGTTAAGACAAATTATGCTATAAATACTTAAGGATGAAACTGTACAGAGAACAATAAACAGATGAGCAATCAAGTCATTACATTTGGTCTATAATAGTAGAAATTCACTAAAGAAAACAAAGATTGAAAGACCCATATTGGGGATAAAATAATTTTGGAAATAATGAAAAGTTATTTCTGAAAATATCTGTAAAAAGGGGAGAATATTGACTCATGCTTACTTTTCATCTTTACAAAATACTTTTGAGAATAATCTACAAACCAAATGAGGTCATTCTTGAACAAAATATGAGAGAAGAGTACGAAGATTTTCAAAAATGAGACAAAAGATATCCTTACAATTACAAGTGACTGAAAGGTAGTTGGGTTACAAGATTTTGCTAAGCTTATTATTTGCTTCCTATTTTTAAAAAAGCTTTTGATTTGTTAGAATTAAATGCCTCCTTAAGTGTTCTTCTCTAATCCCACGTTAAGGTCATATATGATTCCTTAGTAGTCACAACACAACACTAACTCTATTCAATAATTTTCTGATTTGTAACAGCAAGCAAAACATAAAACAAGTAGACATTATCATCAAAAGTGTTTATCATGGTCATGAAAAGTGCAGAGTCTAAATGGAACAGGGATTTCTTTTACATGTCAGTCAGTAAGTAAGCATTTATTAAGTGCTTACAATATGCTAAGCACTGGAGTTACAAGAAAAGGGGGAAAATAGTTCATGTTAATGGATGAATATATTCTAGTGAAGATACAACCTGTAAATAATTAGAGACAAAGAAGATATACATTATAACATAAAGAGACATATTATATTATATATTGTATGCATATACACAAATGTATATGTATGTATATATACACACGTGTACACATACTATATATATATATATATATATATATATATATATATATATATACACCATACATGCATATATAATGGGATAGATTCTATATACTCACATGGTATAATATAATACATATATATTAAATATACATGCAAACCTATATGCATATATTTATGTAAATGAAACTGAAGCTGAATAGCAAAGGCATTGAGGATGAGAGGTTGGGAAAGGCTTTTTGAAGAAGGCTAGATTTAAAGAGAGACTTGAAGGAAGGTAGCTAGTGGAGGGAAGAGGAAAGGATATCTTAAGTAAAGGGGACTGCTAGTTCAAAGGCATAGGGACAAACATGTAATGTTTGAGGAATTGCAAGTAGATCAATATGAATTATAGCTTGCGTTGGTGGGAGTATGATGTAAGAAGGCTAGAAAGGTAAATTGGGGTCAGATTATAAAAAGCTTTAAATGTCAGAGAGAAGATTCTATATTTGATCTTAGTAATAGAAAGCCACTGAAGTTCACTGAACTAGGATGATGGTGACATGATCAGAACTATATGCTATAGAACTATATCACCTTTGCAAACTGAGTGGTGATTTATTGGAATAGGGAGAGACTTTAGTCAGGAAGACCAGTTAAAAGGCTATTCTAGTAATCCAGACAAGAAGTGATGATTTTCTAGAACTAGGGCTGTGTCTCTATAGGTGGAGAGGAGACATATGAGAAATAGTGTAACGTTAAAAACAAGAAGATTTGGCAATTGATTGAATATGAAGGCTAAGTGAAATTATAAGCTTGGGTGACCTGGAAGATGTTGGTATTTTCGATGGTAAAAGAAAAATTTGGAAGAGGAGAGAGTTTTTGAAAAAAAGAAAATGAGTTGGGGGAGTCAAGATGGCAGAGTAAGATAGAACCTCACCTGAACTCTCCCAAATTCACCTCCAAATAACTTTAAAATGACAACTCAAAATGAATTCTGGTGTGACAGAATCAACAAAAGGACAATTTTCTAGCTTAAGATAACTTAGGTCAGCAGGAATTATCTCTCAGTCAAATACCAGGGGCAACTAGGAAAGCCCTGTAATCTTGGAATCTAAAGGGAAAATGGAAAGAGTTCACTAATCACCTCCTGAAAGAATATAAAATGAATACTACTAGGAATATTATAGCTAAGTTCCAGAACTCCCAGATTAAGAAGAAAATACTATAAGTAGTTAGAAAGAAAGAATTGAAATATGTAGTCACAGTCAGGATCACACAGGATTCAGCAGCTTTTATATTAAACACTTGAGGGATTTGGATTATGACTTTCTGAAAGGTACCCCCCCCCAAAAAAAAAATCTAGGATTAAAACCAAGAATCACCTATCCAGCAAAATGGAATATGATCTTTCAGGGGGGAGGGAATAGTTATTTAATAAAATAGAGGAGTTTTGAATATTCCCAGTGAAAAGACCAGAGCTGAACAGAAAATTTGATTTTCAAGTACAAAAGAACATAAAAAGTTAAACAGGAAAGAGAAAACATAAGAGATTTAATAAATGGACTGTTTATATCTCTATACAAGAGAACTTTATCACTATTAGGGCAGTTAGGAGTATACATAGACAGAAGGTAAGTATAAATTGACTTTAATTGGATGATATTCAAATAAAAAAAAAGATGAGAAAGAGGATTGCGTTAGGAAGAGGGGAGAAGTTGAATAGAATAAATGGAGAGAATGGAGGGAAAGATGGTGGGATGAAAATCACTTGACCTTACTCTCACTGGAATTGGATCAAAGAAGAATAACATACAACCAAGTGCAGAAATATATTTTACTCTATAGATAAGTAGGAGGGAAAAGGCATAAGAGAAGGAGTGGAAAGTTATGGAAAGGAGAATAAATTGGGGGAAGACAGTAATCAGAAGAACTATAATGAGTTCAGTTATGTACATGTTGAGTTTAAGAAGCCTAAACACACACACACACACACACACACACACGCACAAGAATCATTTGTGCAGAGTTAACTGAATTTATGGGGGACTGATAAGATCCCCAAAGGATATAGTATGGAAGGAGAAAAAAAAAGAGCCAAAGACAGTCCCTTAGGGATATCCATAGTTAGTGGGTATGACATGGATGGAAGAAGACAAGAAAGAGACACAGAAGGAGTAAATTATACAGCAGGAGAGGCAGGAGAAAGAAATGTCATTAAAAATATGAGAAGAATATTCAGAAATATTTAGAGTATGTGGTTTGTGTTTTCTTTCTCCAGCATGACTTACATGAAAATGTGTTTTGTATGACTACACATATATAACCCTATGTAAAAATGCTTGCTTCTCAATGAAGAGGAGGAAGGGGAGATGGAGAGAATTTGGAACTCAAAATTTGAATAAAAAGAATGTTTAAATTGTTTTTACATGTAATTGAGAAAAAATATTAAATGACAACCCAAAAGTGTTATCAATATTTTTACACATACTATAATTTTGTACATTTTTGTTTTTTTCCTCTTTTTTTGATCCTTTGGAGTAAAGATCTAGTAGTGCTATCACTGAAACAAAGAATATACAAAATTTAATAGTTTTTTGAACATATTTCCAAATTGATTTCCAGAGTGGCTAGAGCAATTCATTGCTTTTCCAACAGTATGTTAGTGTACCTGTTTTTTCCATAATCCTTCCAGCATATATCAAGGAAGTAAAGAAAAAAATGGATATTCATGAATGTAATTTCATCCACTAATATATATTGAATTGGTGTTGAATTTGTCAATTAATGGTAAAATTGGTAAAATGAAGTTACTTTTTAAATATGAGGGAAATGTACATGTGTATATATACATACAGTAAGGAAATAGTTGATAGGGAAAGATTAAAGATTAGTGAGAAAATGGGAATGATAGAAGGGTCAATATGCTGGACAAGTTGAGAGTGGATGGGATCAAGACCACATATAAATAATAATAACTAACATTTATATAGTGTTGCAGTGTTCTACTCACTGTGCTGCAAAGACTTCATCTGAAGGAAGAGATAGTGGAGGGAGATCCCTGAATTATGTGAGAACAGGAGTGAGGGAGAAGAAAGGATCTAAGTGATTGTTATAGATAGCATAGCATAGTTTGCATTAATATAAGACTTCAAGATTTGCACTATACTTTATATATGTTATCTTATTTGATATTCCCAACCACCCTATGAAGTAGGTTCTGATTTCTTCAGTGAAATCTGAAGTTAGATTATTGACTGAGAGTGGAGTGAAGGATTGCCATGAGAAGCTTGTGTAGAGATGAGATTTGCAGTTGTTGGAGTAGTATGTCAGAATGAAACAAAGAAGAAAAAGAGTGTTTGCCTTGCTGCATTGAGGGCCCAATGCTGCACTTTAATAGTTTAAAACATCACTAAAACTTTTGGTACACCATGTTGTTAAGGATCCAATCAGCATTGTTTCACTCAACAAATAAATTGAAATGAAGGAGGCATATTGTGGGAATGTTTGAGATTAAGATAAAGAGTCAGGAGCATCAATGGTAGTATATAGTGCTGATTCACCAAGGAATATGCTGAGACTTCCTAGATATCCTTATTTGTGGATGACTTTGTACTGACTGCATTGATCCTTGTATTAGTGCAAAATTTACTAAATAAGATTCATAGTTGTTTGGTCTACATATCCACAAAGTAAAAGTAGGAATGCCCCTTGTTTGGCTTATGATATGCAGTTGGGCAGATTTTCAATGGAAATAGTCCATTAGTATGCTATATATCTATATCTCTCTATGTAGATGTCTATATTGATGCATATCTATATACCTATCTTGCACAAAACTGCAGTTACATAATAAACTAAGCCAAGAATGAAAACAAAAAGATTTAGAAAATCATGTGGCATTATATTAATGATCTATCTTCTTTACCCCAATATTCTAGTGCTCTTTATGCATATGAATTGAATCATAGAATATCTCTGAAGAATCAGAATTTTAGCTCACCAAAAAGGCAACAAAAAATGCATGATGGGTATAAATAAACTGTAGCAATAATGAACTGTGCATAAGAAACAGACCAAAATATGTCAACAAAGAGCTATAAGAAATGAAAAGAAAAAAAAAAAAGAAAAAAAGGGTGGTCAGCTAATTATGTATTGCAACACTGAGGAAAACAGATTGACAGCCCATGCATTGTATTGGTATCCATGAAACTTCAAGGGACCTAGAGCATGACTGAAGGATCCCTTGAGAATGATTTTTGTAGGGATGTGTATAACAATTTTATAGAATAAAAAATCTGCATCACTGGAGGGTAGTACCCATATCTTCAAAGTCAAAGATTCTCAGGGATTAAAAAAAAAAAAGGAGAGAGAGAGAGAAAGAGAGAGAGAGAGTATACAGAAGATAAATTATTATTTGATTTCTAATACATTTCTAATTTAAATAGCTTCATGTCAACCATTATCTGATAGGGTGAGAAGTAATTCAACAAATGTTTATTTTTAAATTAAAAAAAATTATTGTATTTGAAAAAAAGAAAAACAAAAAAAGGAATACAAAACAAAATAAGGCAAAACAAAAGAGAATATTGCCAGTGCCCAGCAGAACATCAGGTAGGATTCAAAATATATAACAACAAATTACAAGAACAAGAAAGTACATATATTAGTGGAAGAAAGTATATTCATGAATATCCATTTTTTTTACTTCCTTGTAAATTGTTCTCTGCTGTACATCTTATTTACTTTATTCTTTTTCCCCCCTCTTTCATCCCACCCTCACCCCAAGCAAACTATAGTTAAGAAAAGATGTGTGTGTGTATTATAATACACACACACACAAACATATCCCCCCCAAAAAACACATATATCTTTCCTATCCCTGCTGTCTCTTTAAATTCTGTTCCATAACTTTCCTTGTCATTACTTAATTTCTTCTCATCCATAGATCCCTTCTTTGACTTCTTCTCTTATCCTTTGCTTCTCTATCTGGCTATCATTTCCCCCATTTTTCTTTATAGATTTCGGAGGATGCTATACCTTTCATAGTGTGTGTGTGTGTGTGTGTGTGTGTGTGTGTGTGTGTGTGTGTGTGTGTGTGTATAGTTGCCTATTGAACCCATTCCTGATGTGAATGGGTTTTCAGAACTACAAGCTCTCCTCCCTCCCTAATGCTTCTGTGTCTGTTCTTCTGCACCTCATTTGTATAACATGATTACTATTTTTTTTAACATAACTGTCAATCTTTCTTTTGAGCTACCCTAATGTTGATGTGAATCTTAAACATATAGTATACATTTCTCATGTTTAAACATTTTGTTCATGTTGAGTTTCTTAATATTGATCTTTGATATTGGCTTTTATGTGTTAAATTTTCTATTAAGTTCAGAGTTGGTTGATAGAAAGTCCTGAAAATCTGCAAGTTTGTTGAAGGTCTATTTTTTTCTCATTCAAAATTATAGATAATTTTGGCTACAGGCCTAGTTCTTTTGATTGTCAGTAGATATAATTCCAGGACCTGCAATCTTTTATTATAGCTGCTGATAAGTCTTGTACAATTCTAATTGTAGTTCCAGTGTATTTGAATTGTTTTCTTCTTGTTTCTTGCAAAATTTTCTCTTTGATCTGGGGGTTTTGAAATTTGGCAATGATATTCCTATGTGTTTTCCATAAAGGATCTCTTTCAGGTGGTGAACAGTGGATTTTTTTCTGTTTCTATTTTCCCCTCATGTTCTATCACTCCAGGATAATTTTCTTGGATTATTTCTTGCACTATTATGTTAAGGTTTTCTTTTTTTGGCTACAAATTTCTGGCAGTCCAATTATTCTTATATTCTTTCTCTCTCTCTCTCTTTTCTGAGGCAATTGGGGTTAAGTGACTTGCCCAGGGTCACACAGCTAGGAAGTATTAAGTGTCTGAGGTTAGAGTTGAACTCAAGTCCGTCTGACTTCAGGACTGGTGCTCTATCCAATACACCACCTAGCTGCCTCCTTATATTTTCTCTTAATCTGTTCTCCAGATCTGCCATTTTTCTTGTTTCATTTTCTGTTCTATTTTCTCATTCTTTATAAATCACTTTTGTTATTTCTTGGTCTCTCATAGCTTCACTGGCTTCTGCTTGACCAATTCTAGCTTTCAAAAATATTATTTTCATCTTTGAGACTTTGCATCTCCTTTTCTAATTGATTAACTTTTTCCCACAATCTTCTTGTTTTTCTTGGATCGTTTTTAGTTTAGTTTAGTTTAGTTTTTCTTCAATGCCTCTCATTTGATTTTTAAATTTTTTTTGAGTTCTTCTATAAATTCTCTTTGGGCAGGGAGCATTTCACTTTACTCATTGGGGTAGAAATTTTTTGTCTTGTTTTGTTTTGTTTTTACTAAAGTTTCCTCCTCTAAAAATGAACCCCAGTCTTTCTTGTTCCAATGGTGGAGTTCTTTCTTCTTTGCCAGTCATTTGTTTTTAAATAAGAGGTATTGTTAGTGTATGCGCCTCTAATTGTGGGGTGGGGAGATGGTGCCTCAAGCTTCCCTTCAGCTCTCCACTCTGACCAGGAACCCAAACAAAGAGCTCCATCCTACTGCAAATGCCCCCAGCCAGCAGGCCCTGCCCCTCTGCTTCTGCATTCACTGGGTTCCTTCTCACCCAGAGCTCTCTCTGCAGCACAGCTGAACCTGGTTTTCCCAATCAGCCAAAGTTCACTTCATCTTCCTGGACTCAAACTAAGACTCAACAAACAGTCCTGGAGGTGAAAGTCTCCATGGTTCTTGCGAAGGCTACAGTTACATCCAGCTAACTTCAGCAGTTCCCACTGGACATTTTTGCACTTCAGACAAATTAATCCCCAGCCCAGGGGTCTTTTTTCTGATCTTCTCAGGTTGTTTTAGGAGGACTCCTGCCCCAAATCTTTTAGATTTTTCACCAGTCTATATTCTCTCTGGGGGTAAAAATTTGTTCTATTTGTGAGGAAAATGGGGAAGCTTGAAATTAATCAATCTACTGTACCATCTTCCCCAGCAAACATTTATTAAACACTTCTAAATGCAAGCCTCTAGGCGGGGCATTGTGAATAAAAAGGCAAAGACAAGACATTCTTTGACCTCAAGAAGCTTGAAATCTATGGAATATCTCCCGAGAGTGAAAGCTTTTGTTATAGGTTACTGAGATAGGTGATGACTCTCCTTATGTGGTAGTTTGGAGGTCAGTCTGGAATGGTTTGAGAGCAGGTGTTTTTAAAGGGTTTGACAGAAGACCCTACTAGGGTGCTACCTTGTGAGTGACAAGAAGCTACTCTCTCTACTCTGAACTGTGACCAGGAGATCCCTGCTCCCAATCACGAGTGTTCCTCTCCAGCCTGGGACTGCAATTCAGAACTGTGTGAGTGATGTAACAGGGTCCCATGCCCAGTGTCAGCTCAGGGTCCCCAATAATCTTTTTCTGACCAGTTGTCCAACCCCTTGGACATCCCTGGGCGGAGAACTCCCAATGCTCCTGCTGCTGCTGTTACAGCACTCTCCAAGGCCCACAGCTGGTGTTGCAGCTGCTGCTCTCCAGGATGGCATCTTCCTCCCCTGGCACAGATCATTCCCACAGACCTCCTAAATTGTTTTAGGCTGGAAAAATGTTTCACCCTAACTTTCTACTCTGCTTAGATTTATTTGATACATGATTTTAAAGATGTTTGGAGAGAAATAATGGGAAAGTTCAGCTGGGTTGTTGCTTCTGCTCCACCATCTTTACTCAGCCTCCTCACTATTTTACTTTATAAAGCTTCTTTGTTGCTTGTTATCTCCTTCATTAGACAGTATTTTCCTTGAGGGTAGGGACTGGTTTTTGCCTCTTTTTGTATCTTCAGATCTTAGCAGAGTACCTGGCACCTAGGAGATGCTTAATAAATGTTTATCGACTATTGACTGTTTGTGGATGCTGTAAATAAGTTTTGTTGAGTCTATTGCTAGTCCTTGGAGAAAATCTGTGAATCTGTTTCCATAAGACTCTGGGTCTCACTTCTTCCTTTTTAAAAAATGAACACTTTTTTCCCTAACAGATTTTCACTTCACCTTTAATATAAGTTTGTTGACTATTTCATCTAGTGTCAGTTGGGTTGGCCTAGTCACACACATTTGTGCTGCCAGAAACTCTGCCTGCTGTTGCTTTTTTACATTTTGCAGTCTCTATCTGCCCCAGGGGAGTACTTCAAAACATGTGCAAGATGAGGAAAAACACAGATGAGCCTCCAAGATTTTACAGCTTATGGTGGTTCTGGAACATAGGGAATGGTTCTGCAATTAAGCAGCTTGTCTCTTGAGGCATATGACTCTCTCTCTCTCTCTCTCTCTCTCTCTCTCTCTCTCTCTCTCTGTGTGTATGTGTGTGTGTGTGTGTGTTATGTGTTAGGGGAAAGGGTTAAGGATAAGTACAGATCAAAGGACGGATAGATACCATACCACTATTGCAGTATTTCTGATCAATAGCCTATATGAAAGATAACTTTCAAACAGATTCAGGAAATGTACTCTCCAAGGAGAATAGGTAGCATTATTTAGGTTGATGTGCCATTCTTTTGCTAGTATCTTGAAAAGGTTATTGCTGGTCCATGGTTTATAGAAAGAATATTGTCAGGGCCTTAAAAGGAGAATTAAGAAGTAAAATGGGAGGAAAGCCAGGCAGAGAAAAGAAAAGTAAACTAAACAGATGAGGGATGGAGAAACTATTTGTACAATGAAGCTATAGATGAAAACTAAAAGACAGAGGTCAAAGGAGGAATGCACTGCAGTGGAAACTGTGTTGGAAATGAGGATCAGGGTTCAAATCTTAACTCTGACAATGACTGCCTTAGGTAAGTGATTTATCTGCTCTGAGCTTCAGTGCCTTCATCTACAAACTGGAGGAGGGGAGTGGACTAGATGATCTCTAAGGTCCTTCAAGTTTATTATCCAAAAGAAAATGAGAGAATGACAGAATATAAAGGGAAGATTTGGTAACCAAGGATTGTTAACAATGATGAGAGAGATAATTAGCCTGTGGTGATGGTAAAAAATGTGAGAAAGCAATAGATTTTAGTCTTTTATGCTAGAAGATGAAATTAATGGTTCAGAGTCCAGTACTGTAATCCACATCCAAGGAGCACTTCCAGGGTGTTAACTCCTGCTGTTGATAAACAGGAAACAATCAAATGGATAAAAAATCAGTAGGAAAGCTACTGTGTCAGTGGGAGAATGAGAAGGTAAAGAAGAAAGTCAATCAAAATTTGTGTTATTAGGATAGAAGTAACAGGTGGGATGTCATGGAGCTTGAGAAGTGATTTTGGTCAGAGTTGGCTAAAGCAGAGTTTTAACATAAAAGGAATTAATTATAGAATGATTGACTTTCATAGCTGGAACTTTGGCATAATGTAAAGTTCTTTGGATATAAAAATTGGAAGATCAATTTCTGATCTACTATGTTATCTTAGGTAAGTTGTTTTATTTCTCTAGGCTTAATAGGGGGAATTATGGGGCTGAAATAAGGGAATTGGACAATATGGCTTCTAAGGAAACTTCTGACTCTAAATGTATGAATCCTTTCATTTTTCAAAAGAGAAAAACAAGGTTCAGATAGGTTAAATTGCTTCAAAGACACATCTAGTTAGTGCTGCAGTACTGCTTATTTGATTTATATTGAGATTTGGGAGAGGTGAGATTTTTATCAAACATGACATATTAAACTAGAAAGGTGGCTTGAATTAATTTTCCTGCTCACATGCTCTGAATCACCTTTCCAGGCCAAATTGGAAGCTTGATGAAGACACAAGAGATACATGTTGCTAAGGGGGAGGAAGATCAAACCTTTCACTAGTTGAGAGGATAAAGTGAGGAATTTTCAGAAGGAGGTGATAATGTTTCTGAGCCTTTCAGAAGCCAGTGAAAATGGAATGATTACAGTTGATTTAAGGGGTAAAGGTTAAAAGGCAAAGGGCACCAAGGGATGTTGAAAAGGCTCCTGTGAGTAGCTCTTTTGTTCATGGACAAGATGATGTTGCTGATGGGTTCAAGAGAAGTGGGAGGGTGAGAAGTGGGCAGGATGATGGATTACAGATGGACCTATGAAGAATGGGGCAGAGCAGCATGAAACCATTTGTTTGGGCTTTATAGATTTTCTCATAAAAACGTCAAAGTTTTTTCACAGTGTTTTGAAAATGTCATCAAATGCAAAGCCTTTCTCCTTGTACCAGTGACAAAAGGCAGCATTTCCAACGGTAAATTCCAGCCTAAGATACAATAACAAACCTTGACAAGTTTGTCTCCAAGCCATGCTAGGGGTCAGGTTTGGTCCACGACCTTGAAGGACCACCTTGGACCTTCCCACAGTGATCTGAACCCCTAGGGGAGTCCAGAATTCTCTTATTCTTCTTAAAGACTTCAGAGGGGGGTGATCTAGGACTAATTTTAAGCCTTCTCCCCTACTACAACTAGTCATACTGTCCATGGAATGATGAAGAATGGGAATCTCAAACCAGTTTTCAATTGTACTAAGCATCCCCCACTTGGAAACAATACTGCCAAGCAGGGGTGAACTTGCTATGCTTGATTTTGCATTGGTCATCAGAATTAAGGAAGTGATAGCATGGTTCCAGATGAGTGGAGCAGGGGCAGGTATGTGGATAGACCTTTCTTTTCATCACTGTGACAAAGCAGGGAGAAAATTAGCAGGTGATTATGGCTCTGTCATCTATACTACTTCACTTAGGGCTTCTTCAGATTATGGATTCCCCTAATCTTGGAGTTGGAAGAGATATGGGATCACTTCTAATTTAGTCTATATTCTAACTAAACAGAACATTCACATATTTATTTATTATTCACTCATTTATTTAGTCTATTTATCTATTTATTTGAATGAATGAACATTTTAAAAATACTTATTATGGGCAAAGAATTGTGCTAAAATCTGGGCATGCAAGTAGAAAAGTGAGATAATCAAAGGGATTAGAGGCAAACTAAGAAGACACAGTAGATAGAATGATGTGACTGGAGTCAGGTAAGTATACCCAAATTCAAATTTGGCCCAGATTTTTACTAGCTGTGTGACCTTGGGTTGGGGAATTCTAGTTTTGACTTTGCCGCTATTTAGTTATGTGACCTTGGGCAAATTATTATGCTCTATCTCAGGCTCAGATTTCAGTTCCTTAAGCAGAAGGCAGTGGTTCCTTTCTTCCCTAATTGTTGTTAAAGTTGGAGTATCAACAAGAAAAGTTAAGCAGAACATAAGCTTCTAAAGGGCAGGGAGTATCTTGATTTCTGTTATTTGATTCTAGCTTTTAATACTGTGACAGCAGGTAGAAGGCATTTAACAAATACTTGCTGATTGGTTTATTTAAAATTAGTCTTGGGATTGTTTTTTCTTGAAGTTTTTAAAAATAAAATAGATTTTTACTTTATAAAACTGGGTTTAGAATGTTAGCTATGTGGACATGAGTTGTTTGGAAGGCAGAGATGGGAAGGGAAGGGAATGAACACTTATATAGCACTTACTATATATCAGACACAATGCCTAACTTTATAATGAGAATCTCATTTGATCCTCACAACAAGGAAACTGAGGCAAACAGATTAAATGACTTGCTCAGGGTCATACAGCTAATAAATTTTTGAGATTGGATCTGAACTCAAGTTTTCCTGATTCCAGGCCATCTTGTGTGGAGGACAAGAGTACATAAATCAAGTTCCTTTTTGGTTCAATGATTCTATCTTTCATTCAATAAAGAAGCATGACTAATATTTGGAGACATTAGAAGGAGTGTAATATGCTAGTGATGCTTTGGAAAGAATTTAATATCGTTTAGAAATGATATTTCTCATAAAATTTTGCAAGCATGAATGAATAAAAAAGGCATTTAGTAAGTACTTATCCTATGCCAAGAATGACTAAGAAATATTGTAAGCAATTCCCCACCTAAACATCTACTCCTCTATGGCAGGGCTGATTAACCTTGAGTTTGTGAAGGTCGTTTTTTTAAAAAATGTTTTTGATAGCGAATTTTCAATATAATCGGTGTTCTTTTTACTCATATATTGTATACCTAATATTCTCATAATTTTGTTTGAAGCCTAGGAAGCATTATAATGTCCTCTAAGGTCCACCTGATTTCTTTCTCTTCAGTTTTTGCAAATGTATTTTAGATAAAATGTTCTGAAGTCAACAATATCCTTCTGAGCCTCCATTAAGGAAAAATTTCTAACACCTACCTAGAAGCTGTATTAGCTACTTAATCTTATATACCTACATACATATTTACATACACATGTGTGTTTGTGTGATGTGTGTGTGTGTGTGTGTGTGTGTATGTGTGTGTGTGTATAGATAGCTAGTAGCTAGACAAACTCCTGACTTATTTGTTGTTGGGGCAAAAATCAATTTACTGGAGACATTTGGACAAAGAATCAGTGGATTATATTTTAGGGTCTGTGAATAAATAAGAATCAGCAGAGAAAGTTGGGGAAAGAGATGACCTTTTTCTGGGAATTCTATCAACCTAGGTTTTCTTCTCCATAATGCGCACAAAACTAATGACAATCCTCAATATTTCTCTTTCTTTGTCAATGATTCAGTCTTTTCTTGATTCTATGCTTGCTCTAATCTGTCCAGGTAGATGCTCAGTATTTCTTCTTCCCTGAATCTGATATAACTTCTCCCTTCTATCTAAAGTGTTTAATATTGACCCATCATCCCACACAACTTTAATTCATTACAGATCTTTCTCATTCAATTGTAATTATTTGATTCAATCAAGCGTTTACACCTAATCAAACTCTAGATGGTGAGGTTTTAATACAATCTTTAATATGAATTTAAGAACAGAATTCTGAGAAGGAATCCATAGACTTCACCAGTCTGTCAAAAGGGCTATGACATTAAAAAAAAAAAAAAAAGCTTAAGAAGCTTTTAGCTCTAAATGTAGGCAATATAAGGAAAAACAGACAAATGACAGTCTGCTAATCAGAGACTTTAAATTTCTAACACTTTTAACATGTGACCTTGAACTAGTTAATCTCTTTGGCCCTCAGTTTTTCATCTATAAAAAGGGGTTATGCTTGTTATTCATTTCACTGTTAAGCAACTGGAAAAGGCAGTTCAATTGACCTCAGTGTAGATCCTTCTGTTCCATTTCATAAGAAGATTATGAAGTGTAATGGATACATTTGAGTGGAGTTTAAGTAAAGTGACTGCCAGTATAGTGACTGGTTTGAGATTTGGGTGATTTGGACTACAATCTGTGTTGATAATAATAATTAATATTTTTAAAACATTTTTTATTCATATCATTGTTTTTATATTGCCAAAATTTCTCTTAGTATCCTTTTTCCACCTCCTCCCTAAGAGAAAGTTTCATATAACAATGTTTCTGATAATCTCTTTTAATAAAAAAATAAAAAAGAGAAAGAAGAGGAGAAAAAACCCCAGTAAAGTCAATCAATACATGGAAAAAGTCTAAGAATATATGCATTGTTTCACACTCTTGATCTTTCATCTCTACAAAGGAGTAGAGTGAAAATGTCTGTTCATATTTCTTCTTTGGGACCATGCTTGTTTATTTTTTTAATAATTTTTTTCCAATCACATGTAAAGATAGTTTTAACAATTATTTTTTAAAGTTTTGAATTCTAAATTTTCTCTTTTCCCTTCCCTATAACAGTAAATAATTCTATATAGGTTACATTTATACAATCATGTAAAACAGATTTCCATATTAGTCATGTTTTAAGAAAAGAAACAAACCAAAAAGAGAAAAAAGTCAAACAAAAAAATTGAAAAATAATATACTTCAATCTGCATTTAGAGTCCATCAGTTCTTTTTCTGGAACTGGTTAACATTTTTCATCATGAGTCCTTTGGAATTGTCTTGGATCATTGTATTGCTAAGAAGAGATGAGTTATTCATAGTTGATTACCTCACAATGTTACTGTTACTTTGTACAGTGTTCTGATTCTGCCCACTTTGCATCAATTCATGTAACACTTTTTCAAATTTTTCTGATATCTTATAGCACAGTTGTATTTCATTACATTCACAAATCCTAAGTTGTTTAGCCATTTCTCAACTGATAGGTATTCACTCAATTTCAAATTTTTTGCCATCATAAAATGAGCTGCTATAAATGTTTTTACACATGTAGATTCTTTTTTCTTTTTTATGATCTCTTTGGGATATAAATCTAAAAGTAGTATTGCTATATCAAAGAACAGACACAGTTTGATAGCCCTTTGGGCATAATTCCAAATTGCTCTCCAGAATGATTGGATCATTTTGTAACTTCATTAACAGTCATGTTTATCATATAAATATAAATATATGTATGTGCCTAATATATATACACATTGCATATAGATATATTTTGCATCCATTTAATTTTTGTAGTGGTCCATTTACATTTATGGGGCCTTTATGTATGCATCAAGTTGTAGCAGTGGAACCCACATGTGTAGAGAGGGCTACATGTTGCCAGGGCTTGCTCTTGTATGTGATCCTAAGGTAGGCAGATTAGATATCTCCAATCTCTTGTCCTCTCATTTTTCTCCAAAGTAACTTTCATTCTTGTGCAGAAAGTGAAGCAGGAGTTTGCACCACTCTGCTCTTCTCTCGGACTGGACTAGAAGTATATCTATCTGCTTCTTTCAAAATATCAGTCTTAAAAATATTATGGGACAAGACTGGGCTCAAACTTTTTATCACTTTGACATTTTTGAGGGGAAACAGAAGTCCAAGTTCTATATCAAAAGCCTGACCCCCTTTCCACCAAATACCAGTTCCATAGTGAACACACACAGCAAACAGAGGAAAAAAAAATTTCCCCCAAAACATAGCCAAACACAAATCAGAGAAGGTACACATAGGAAAATATATAGCAGAGTGAAGGAGCTCTTTCATTGAAGAAGATGATGTAACTTCACTTTCTGTTACCTACAGAGGGAGAATCTCACCTATGGTATAACTCCCTGACTTCTCTAGAGTAGAAATCTGGGAATGGGAACAAGATGGATCCTGCCTACTCCTCTCATGTCTTTCTAGATTCTTTCCTTTCTGAACCTTGAAGTGGGGTTGGTCTTTTCCATCTTCTCTTCCAAATCTAGAAGCCAGAATTGTTGATATTAAGTGGCAGAATTAGGAATTTAAGCTGTATCTAGCTCTTTTTAATACTGTACTGAATCAGCTGTCAGCACAGTGATTAGGAAGTTGGATCTTGTATAAGGAAGACCTGAGTTCAAATGTGGTTTCAGACACTTAATAGCTATGTAAATCTGGGTAAGACACTTCACCTCTATTTATCTCCATTTCCTCATTTGTAAAATGGGGATAATAATGGCACCTACCTCCTCTGGGTGGTTGTGAAGATAAGAGATATTTGTAAAAGTGCTTAGCTGATTGCCTGGATAGCATCTGCCACATAAATACTTATTCTTTCTCTTCCTCTTTCCACTTCATTCCCTTCAGACATTCTTTGTGTCTGCTTCCCAGTGGGAAAAATGACACTTGCTGGGACGTGAGGGTAGATGAGCTTATGGATGTGAAGGGGTTTTGAGCTCTGCAGAGAAACTGCTCTATAGAAATCCAGGGCAGGGACTCCTGGTCGAGATCCAATGCATTTGTGCTAGGCAAACACTCGCTGTGGCTGGCTGTGGGATCGACTTAACAAGCAGAGACCGAAATTGAAGGGTGGGTCCATTTTTAAAAAAATGAATTGCTTCGATGGTAGCTGAGGCAGACTTGTTATCACCAGAATATAACTGGGAAGAGAGCCAGGCCTTGAAGCTAAGTGAAGACAGAAGGGTGGGTTTGGAGTGACCAGCAGGAAGCAGAAACACAAACAGGAAGCATGGTCACTGGTGACAGGATGGGAGTCTGACACAGCTGGGAGCCCCAGCCCAGAAATGGCAAAGGCAGGTCCTATGCTGAGCTGGAGAGAGAGAATAGAGATTAAACGGAGGTAGTTTTAGATGCAGGAAATGAGTACTGTCTTTGCTTTCAAGAGCTGGGGTAAAAGAAAGTCGCAGACCCCAGACCTGTTAGAGTAAAAGGTTTCAAGCAGTTATCTGGTTTGGAATGAAATTGATACTCCTCTAAATACTGTTCAAATATGTCCTTATTTTTATTTCCACAATGGAGAGTAACTTTCTCTCCATGCTTCTTTCTTCTCTGGGTTCTCTCATGATACTCACTCACTTATGATATAATTAGGAAAATACCTATTTTGCACCCCATCCCCTGTAGTGGTGAAGAGTTTAATGACAGTATAAAAGGTAGTTCCTTTCTATTTAAAAATAGAATATCTTAGTGAACAACAGCATGTAGTCACAGCATGTTAAAGTTAGAAGGTAGCTTAGAGAAAAGAGTATGATGGACCTAATTATAATTAACATTTTTATAGCATTTTAAGGTATATAAAGATATATATTCATAAATAGATACATATATGGATGTATATATGTGGGTTGTTGGTAGGTACACACATATCCATCTACATGCCTCCTACATACATATACACATATGTATGCATTCAGAACACATACATATATGTGTGTATATAAATGAATGAATATATATGTATATGTGTGTATGTATATATTTGATTTTTACAGTAGTTCTAGAGGTAATATTATTATTCCCTTTTGGTGGATTAAAAAACTGAGGCTTCCAGAGGTTAACTTGACTGAGGTCATACAGTTATTAAGTGCATCAAACAGGAGAGGAATTCCAAATCCAATGCTATATTCTCTTGACCACTTCAGAGTTGGGAGGGGACTCAATTGTCCAACTCCTCTATTTTATCAGTGAACAATCTGAGGTTCGGGGAGTTGACAGGATTTTTCTAGGTCAAACAGGCTAGTAAATGGTAGATTCATAATTCCAATCCAAGTCTTTTCTACTCCAGGTTCAGTATTCTTTGCACTACTACTCTGTGATTATCAAAGGCACTTGCATCTCAAACTCTATTATTTAAAAAAAAAATGATGTGTAAATTGATTGCTGGGATGGAGTATTGGGAGCCTCAAACTAAGTTTTCTCCTCTAATTGTCCTCTCGGCTTTCCATGTATGCCCTCAAATTGATAGATTCTCTCAAAGTCATTGAATAGAGTTATGTTGCAATCAGTGTTCTCATAACTTGCATATATAGATGCTAATATGTCAGGAAAGCAGAAGCAAGGGGACCACAAGGAAGTTTGATTTAATATTATGACAAGCAAATGCTTTAATACTCAAGAACCATGCAGCAGCCACAGAGAAAATCCCTTCCACCAGAGCCTTCCTCTACCCTCCAGTGCCACTATGATGCCCAGCTTAAAAAGAAAACTGCTAACAAAAAGGTTATTCAGAGGGTTTCTTGAATAAACCCAAAGGTAACAAGTTTCAACCGAGCAGATGTCATGAGACTAAGCTACATGTTGGAAAACTGCCGAGATATTTAAAAATAGTGCTTTCTTATTAACCTAAGCACAATGCTAAAAAGTCCTTTAAAATAAAACTTCCTAGATGCCACCTGCATCTGACATGGTAATAGGATGAATGCCAGTAAGTCCGCCAATACTGGAAATGCTCTTAAGAACGAGCCCCGACTGATTGTTCTGGCCCAAACAAATAAAAAACTAATTTATGTATTCCTGCAGCTGCATCTCCAGCCGAAGCCAGCCGAAGCAGGATTCAGGACCAATTCACAGTTGACTAGTGCTGCCTCATTCTTTGCAGATTTTGGCATTTAACTGTAATTAAGATTTATTGTTCACTAGCTTGCAGGTCAGGGCAAGCATGACAATATGGGTAACTTTTTTGTTTACTAGTGAAATGTCTGGTAGGAGGAATCTTCAAATCTTCCAAGCAGAACTTGACAGAAATAAATAGCAGGCACCTTTCCACTTCAGGTCCAACCTATCTCCATTTTTAATCAAATGGCAGGACTCTCTGTCTCCTTCTCTTTCTCTCTCTCTCTCTCTCTCTCTCTCTCTCTCTCTCTCTCTCTCTCTCTCTCTCTCTCTCTCTCTCTCTCTCTCTCTCGCTTTAAGAGAGAGCAGAACTAGATTTGGAAAGAGCTGCTGAACTGTGCAACTGCTTTTGCGCCAGAAGGGTAAGGGACAGAAGCCAAATCAATTATTGCTGATCTTTGGGGTTTGGGGGAAAGTATTGTCTGCTTGACAGGAGAGGAACAGAATCCTTGCCATCTGACAAAAAGCAGAGCAAGGGGGGTACCACTGGGCTTCCATGGCGCATCACAGCAGCCCAAGCTCAGAGGGGAGCAGAATTTCTTGTCCCTCACCCCTAAGGAGACATCGAGACAACAGCTCATCAAAATCTCAATGTGAGTGAGGAAGTTAGCGTCACAGACCAGACAAAATCAAATTGCCCAAGGAAGTGAGAGAGAAGAGGAGCAGGACAAACAACCACTTTCTAGCATTTTGCAATCTGTCTTCTGAGGTTTTGTACAGGCTACCTCACAGCCCTCCTGCTGGTAACAAAGTCTGTGTGGGTGTGCATGAACAAACTCAATAGTACAGACACAGAGACTGAAAATTCTGCTTTGTCCTTTTTAACCCAACAGATAACAAGGCTAAAAGTGATCTATATTGATTTTCCAGGTTATACAGGTCTGAAAAATTTTATTTTGGCTTTCTTTGTTACTTTAGGGCCATGTAAGGAAAAATAAAGATGATTTAACATATAGTATCTAGAGCTTTTGACCCCAAGCTCTCTATAACTTAAAAGATGCTTAGCCACCTTTTGTTTCTTGTTCACTAACAGAGCAAAAGAGAAAGCTTTTGTTCCTCAGTAGGGCTGCTGACTATACAGATTTAATTTTATGGGGTGCTTAAAATTGTCCCATTCTGATAATGCCAGAAACAGCTATAGCTCACAGCCAACTTGAGTTGAGGTGGGTGGATCTGTCCTAGGGCTGACAATTGCTCTAAACTTGGCCTGATTCCATCAAACTTACTCAACTCTCCTACAGATAAGGGCATTTACCTTGTCTTTGAGTCTTCTATGGCTCCAAGAAGGCAAAAGAATCACACAGAATCTCAAAGCTGGGAAGGGACCTCTGAAGTCACCTAGTCCAACCTGTACTTGAACAAGAGTCCCCCTCTACAGAACAAGAGATCTATAAAATATCTGACTATTGGCCATCCAGCCTTTGTGTGATGACCTCTTTGGCTTCTAGACATTAGGAGGGAGATATAATAGCCTGTTTCCATTTACAAAAGTGAAGCAAGATAGAGATGTGAGAGTAATATTCCTGGAGAGTAGAAAAAGAACTAAAGATAGGCATTTACAATACCAAAGAAAAGGATCAGATCTCCTCCTCTCCATTTTTCCAACTGGGGGAAGAATGACTGACTCACTTAGGGATATGAGAGTTTGTGAGATACATAGGAATATAAAATTTAAAGTTAGAAGAGACTTTACAATTCATCAAGTCCAGGAGTCCTCAAAAGGTATACCATGCAGCCCTCAGGTAAGTGTGCTACCAATTGCATAGAATTTGCAATTGCATGCGAGGGGCATCCTTTCAAATTGCAGAGAACCTCCATTTGTGATTGATTATACATGTGTTATCTTCTGACTCTTCTTTAGTGTGCCATTTTCCTCACAGCAAAGCACAATATTGTAAGAGAATTTGAGAACCACTCAAAAGGAGTCCTTATATTCTCCACAAGATAAAACAAGCTCAGATTAAATATATGTCTTGATTAAAATTACTTAGATAGCAAGTAGCAAAGCTGAGATTAGATATGGGTCTTGCTGGATCCTTTCTATTAAATCTTGACAGTTCAACTTAAGTCTGCCTGAGGAATACAAGAGAAACATGGAATGCTTGTGAAAGCCTAACATTTATTTGGAAGTTTCTTAGATATTGTTTTATATCTTTCAACTTTCAGGGATTATGCTTGGCATTTTGATATGACCAGAAATCGTGTCAGTATATTAGTCCACACAGCTTTTTAGTATAGGTCAATACTCCCCATCTGTGCTAAAGCAGAAGAAACTTGAGACCAACCCAGAAAGATTGAAGTGAGTCACAGCATATATAAACTTGACTCCCAGAAGCAAGCACAGTCTACTTAACCTGTTCTTTGATCCTATGTGAGCCCATGCAAGTTACCCTTCAAAGAATGCAAACAACTCCCACATGGCTTTACTATTTTTGTTATCCAAAATATTTATAGATCCCACAGTGATGTGGGGGGGAAATAAGCAGACTGAAGACCCCTGACAACATGGACTAAAACAAGCAGAACAAAAGATAAATAGACACACAGGAAACTACATATACATGGAATTTTAAGAAGATGTCACATAACAATTATAATATATTAATATTCAGTATGGGCATTGTATGAATATTTTCATATATTAGGGAGTGAGCTTTTGGAAGCTCAAGTTCAAAATGTATGGTGAATAAAGATAAAGAAAAGTCACATGGAAAGGACTTCATGGATGAGTATAGACTGAAACTTGGTGGACTAGGAGAAGACAGACATTCTAAGGTGAGGGCTGGCATAGATGAAGTATTGAAATAAGGGGCAACTAGAAAATTATCACATTAATTAAAAAATTTGTTAATTGTGCACAGAAAAGAAACTGTTGTAGGCAATTTACAGATAAACCTTTGTGGACTTGGGAATGCGTTATGCTTTTGCAGTAGCAAGTTTACTTTCCTCCTTATATTTTCTTAGACTAACATTGAATTCTTTTGAGTTCATGATGCAAAAGTGGCTTAACTAAACAAGAAAGCCCACAGAAGTATCATTGAAACAGCTTTTTTCAAAGAATATTAAGAATTGACTAGCTAACAGTTTCTGACTTAAATGTGATATTAAATGAAAAAGTACTGCTAAAATATTTTTTCTTAATTGTACTTTTTTTCTGAAATAAAATATAATGTAAATAATTTGAAAAAAAATTGTTAATTGGAATGGACCTTAGCAGTCATCTAGTATAACCCATAACCCCCAGAGAATTACACTCTAATGTACCTGTTATGTGGTCTTCCAGTTTTTCCTTGAAAAAAAGGGGAACCCATGTCATCTTCTAAGATGCCCATTTCACTTTGTAGCAGTTCTATTAAGAAATTGTGCTGTACATCAAGCCAAAATTTATGCCTCTTTTCTTTTACATATTATTCCTAGTTCTGCCTTTTGGGGATATGCAGAACACGTCTAATCCTCTTACCATAAACAGTCTTTGAAATAATTAAACATTACTCTCAAATCCTCATCTTTTCTTCATTAGGCTATGTAACTCCGATTTATTCAACTGATCTCCACATGTTATGATGTTCTTTACCATCCTTGCTGTCCTTTTCTGGGCACTCTAACTCATATATGTCCTCCTTAAAATTCTGTGCCCCGAATTGGGCATAATGCTCCAGTTATCTGGGTTTAACTTGACTGTTTATGGAACAATTGCTAATTTCCAAGCTCTGGACACTAGGCCTCGAAAAGCAGTTTCTGATTGCATTGGTCTTCTTGAATGGAGTTACATTCATAATTCCTTTTGAAAATGCTGCCCACTAAAGCATAGAGCTAATTTACAGACTGTCTAGCCACTCTTACCCTTTCATGAACTTAAGAAGCTGTTTTTTGGGAATGTTTGTGGAAAACTTCATAAATTTCATCTTATTAACTTCAGCCTGAGATTTTAGTCTGTCAAGGTCTTTTTTGGATCCTAATTTTATCGTGCAACATGTCAATTATTTCATCCAACTTTGTATCCTTTGCAAATTTGATAGTCATGCAATCTATGCCTTCATCTAAATCATTGACAAAATTGTTAAACAGACTAGGGTCCAACATAGATCTCTTATGAATGAAATTCAATCTGGCAAGTGTTTATTCAACACAGATACATGCCAAGAACTTTGTTTATATGATGATGCAACAAAGATAAAATCAAACTGTTTTGTGTCCTTAAAGGTTCTTACATTCAACTCCATTAGAAACGTTCTTCCAAAATGTCATAGAATCAGTAATAATTATCTTTGGATCTGGTCATTTGACCAGTTTCAAATCCCCTCAGTTATACTGCCATTTGGCTTCAGACCTCTTCCTAGTTTTCTTATTCTGGACAAGTCACTCAACTCCCCTGTGCCTCAGTTCCTTCATTTATAAAAGGAGAGGTTGCTCTTGATCTCAAAATTCTCTTCCAACTCTGTCATGATTTTGTGATCCTATGAATCTACATCTTTCACTTTCCCGTGCAAATGGCCTAAGATATTTTGTCAAATTCTTTGCTAAAATGAAGTAAACTAGTTTTGAAATAGGCCAGCTAGGGGGGACAGTGGATAGAGCACTGGGCATGACATTAAGAAGACCTGGACACTTACTATCTGGGTGATCCTGGGTAGGTTACTTAATTCTGTTTGCTTCAGTTTCCTCATCTGTAAAATGAGCAGGAGAAAGATCTGGCAAACCACTATAGTTTCTTTGCCAAGAAAACCCTAAATAGGGTCACAAAGAATTGGGCATGACTGAAAACAACTGAACAGTCACAATCACATCTGTAGAATTTCCCTTATCTATTAGTTTAGTAAAAATTTTGAAAAAAGGAATTGAAATAAACCTGGCATGACTTGTTCTAGATGAAACCATGGTGGCTCTTTGTAATCACCTTTATCAGTCGGATAGCAATTGTTCTATTCTATTTATATTCTGCATAAGGTAGACCTTTATTTATTTGTTTGTTTTTATTAAAGCTTTGTATCTTCAAAAC
This sequence comes from Antechinus flavipes, assembly GCF_016432865.1. Classification (NCBI taxonomy): domain Eukaryota; kingdom Metazoa; phylum Chordata; class Mammalia; order Dasyuromorphia; family Dasyuridae; genus Antechinus; species Antechinus flavipes. Next base: position 462,298,814 of record NC_067398.1, on the reverse strand, counting down.
ACATGCATGGATAATTTTTCAACGTTAACCCTTGCAAAACCTTGTGTTCCAATTCCCCCCCTTCCTCTACCCCTTCTCTTAGATGGCAAGTAATCCAATATATGTTAAACATGGTAAAAATATATGTTGGATTCAATATATGCATATGTATTTATACAATTATTTTGCTACACAAGAAAAATCAAATCAAACAGGAAAAAAATGAGAAAGAAAATAAAATGCAAGCCAACTACAACAAAAAGAGTGAAAATTCTATGTTGTGAACGGCATTCAGTTCCCACAGTCATTTCTCTGGGTGTAGATGGTTCTCTTTATCACAAGATCATTGGAAGTGGTCTGAATCATTAAAGTAGACCTTTATTAGAAATTTTGCCTTTTGGTCACTAAAATTTGAATGGAATAGAGAAATTGTAAGAGGAAACATAAAAGAATGTTAAATGTGTGCAATAGACTGAAAATTAGATACTATGAGGCAATCAATCAATCAATAAGCATTTTAAAAATACCTACTATGGGTCAGGTGCTGTGCTAGGCACTAAGAATATGAAGCAAAGAAATTAAATAATCCACAGTTTTATAAAACTTCCATTCTACTGGAAGACAAAGGAATTAAGGTTATTATTTTTGGATCAGAAATGCTAAAAGCTAATGTAATAATAGGCTTTAAGTTTGGTAAGGTTTTTAAAGAAAAGAATGTGGGGTAATTTTTATTGTCAGTGGAAGAAACATAGGGATTCAGTTAGAGGAAAATCTAGAGATTTCAATTGGGCATAAGTAAGGATTTCCTCAACATTAAGGTCATAAAATATTGACACAAAGGAAGGTATGGAGGCCTGTGTACATCTTAAAGAAGAGACCCTCTAGATTCACATTTTCAAAAACAATCTAGACATTAACTGTTTTAGGATTTTAATCTACAGGATAGAAAACTCAGGGGATATAACATGTGTTTTCAAGTGTCTGAAGGGCTGTCATGCTAACAAGGGATGAGACTTGTTCTGTTTTGATCCCAGAGGGCAGAACCAGGAGTGATAGGTAGAAATTTCAGAGAGGTCAATTTAAACTGGATATTGAGGAAGACTCCCTAATCTTAGAGCTGTCTCAAAGTGGAATAGGCTGCCTTGATAACTAGTAGGTTTTCCTTCCTTGGAGGCTTGAAGCAAACGTTGGACAACTGCTCATCAAGATGAATATTGGGAATTCTTTTTTTGCATTTGTATTGGGCAGATTTTGCTGAGATACCTTCCAACTTTCACATTTTGTGATTCTGGACTTGAAATTTATTGATGGAATATATTTTTCTATATCTATATCTATATCTATATCTATATCTATATCTATATCTATATCTATATCTATATCTATATATACATGCTAGCTTGGGAGGGTATCCCTGGGACAAAGGGTAATTAGGCATATTCTGGAGGGAAAAAATGAAATTAAGCCAGATTTTACACAAGAAATTGCAACATGGGATAAGTATTTTTGACACATACCAATCATTTTAAAGGAAAAAAATATTGCTACAACAGTATTTTCTCTTAAAACTCTTTACAATGCATGAGTTAATATAGGATCAGAGAATTTAAAGTTGGAAGACACCTTAAAGGTCACCTAATCTAGTACAACTTCCTCATTTTAGAGAGGAGGAAATTTGAGAAGTTATACAGAGTAATTACATAGGTAGGAAGTACTTTTTTTTTTTTTTAACCTTTACACTTCATTTAAATGTGAACTATAAAGTTCTTTCCCCAACATACCAGGGAAAAAAAGAATCTTGCTAATGGAGAATCATATTTTTAAAAATCTGAATCATGTTTGTCCATGAATTTAATTATTTATTTTTATATTGATGACTCTAATATCTGTATACCCAGTTCAACCATTTCCTCTGAGTTTCAGTTCCACATCACCAATTACCTATTGTGCATTTGAAACTGGATGTCCTAGAACATTTCAAATGCAACATGACCAAAAATGAACTTATCTTTTCCCCAAAAGCCACATCCTCTACCAAACTTTCCTCTTTATATAAATATCACCATCATTTCAGAATCCCAGTTTCAGCATATTGGTTTTGTCTTTAGCTCTTCAATTTCCTTATTCCATAATATCCAATCAGCTGCCAAATCTTGCCATTTCTATCTCAGTGATATCTCTTAAACGTGACCTTTGTTCTTTAATCACATAGTTAGTACCTTATTTCAGGCTCTTCTAGATTATTGCAAGGGTCTTCTAATTAACGTTCCTGCCTTAAGACTCTCCCACCTTCACTCTAACTTTGTTGTTGTTATTTGTTCTTCCTTCTTAAAGAAGACCAAGACATCAGGGAGGGGATGCCATGACATGCAAATGAATTATATTTATATGAGGGAGGCTGGGCAAGGTCACCTGCTTCATTTTCCCTGCCAGCGCCATCTGGGTCCAGCAGTGACATATAGATCAGGACAACTGGAGATGACCCTGGATGCAGTGGGAGCTAAGGTTTTCAACAAGTGTCAGTTTCCACTAAAATCATACCCAATTCAGTGATTGATGCTAGTAGAAACTGATACAAAGAATGGTGTCTTTCACCTAATCTATCCTTCACACTGCTGCCAAAGTGATTTTACCTAAGCACAGATCCGACTCTACTTTTCTCCTACTCAATCAACCCAATTGCCTTCTTATTGCCTGCCTAATTAAATAGAAATGCCTCTTAAAGGCCTTTACAACCTTGCTCCAACTGACCTTTCCAAATTCATTGTGCAATTCTCTACCTCCTGTACCTCATGAGAGAGGTGACACCAGAACTATGGAGGAAACAAGGATATTCTGTGAAGAAGATGAGGAAAGAGTATCTCCAGACCTAGGGGACCATACACAAAAATTAAAATTTTTTTTTTATCAAATTATCTTTCCAATCCAAACTAAACAATAACAACATGCCTCTGATATTGTCTTATATGCCAATTAAAATCATAATATAAAGATGTATTTTAAAATTAGAAAAAAATCATGAGCAGATTTCTTTTTTTTTTTGATTTTATTGTTTTTTTTTTAATTAAAGCTTTTTATTTTTCAAGACGTATGCATAGATAATTCTGCAACAGTAGCCGTGGCAAAACTTATGTTCCAGTTTTACCCCCTTCTACCACTCCCCCCCATGGCAAATAGTCCAATATATGTTAAACATGGTAGAAATGCATGTTAAATCTAACATATGCATACATATTTATATTATCTTTCTGCACAAGAAAAATCAAATCAAACCAGAAAATAAATGATGAAGAAAATAGAATGCAAGCAAACAAGAACAAAAAGAGTGAGAATACTATGTTGAGAACCACACTCAGTTCCCACAGTCCTCTCTCTGGGTGTAGATGGTTCTTTTCTTCACCAAACCACTGGAACTGGACTGAATTATCTCATTGTTGAAGAGAGCCAAGTCCATCAGAATTGATCATCATAATATCTTCTTGTTGCTGTGTACAATGATCTCCTGGTTCTACTCATTTCACTCAACATCAGTTCATCTAAGTCTCTCCAGGCTTCTCTAAAATCATCCTGCTGGTCATTTCTTACAGAACAATAATATTCCATAACATTCATATACCACAATTTACTTAGCCATTCTCCAACTGATGGGCATCCACTCAGTTCCAGTTTTTTGACACTACAGAGAAGGCTGCTACAAACATTTTTGCACATGTGGGTCCCTTCCCCTCCTTTAAGATCTCTTTGGGATATAAGCCCAGTAGAGACTCTGCTGGATCAAAGGGTATGCACAGTTTGATAGCCCTTTGGGCATAGTTCCAAATATGAGCAGATTTCTATAAGCAAGTAGGAGCAGAGAGCATTAACATGAGTAAATGAATTATAAAACTTCTTTGAAACTAGAAAGAACTTTAGATAATAACTGAGGAACAAGGTCCTCTTCAGATAAATTCAATTTTACTGGGGCCTCAATGGTTCTCTAACCCTTTTACCCCCACCTTTTTACCTCTTTATCATTTTCTTTTCAGACTAAAAAGAGAGGAGGTTAGAAGCAAATTTAACTTCTAATTTTTTTTTTTTTTTTTGAGGAGGGGGGGTTGGTGCAGAGATTTCTACTTAGAATCTTCATACATATATATATATATACATTTATAGCTTGAAAAAACAATGGCAATATTTAATTAACCGTTTGAAATGGCTAATCTACAAATTTGCATGTGTCAGCTCATTTTGAGAACAGAGTGACTTTGTATGTCGTTGCCAGAATCAATATGGCTTGTTCTGTGGATTTCTTCCATGGGGATTTCACATTGGGAAGCAAAAAGTTAAGATTACATATATGTATATATGCATGTATTTAAATTGGTTGTTTCACTTTAAAATATCATGTGAGCCGACTGAGCTCATCAGGATGGCTGTAGCCTGGTGTGTTACAGACCTAAGGACTACAAGTTCCAGCTTAGCATTCATCTCTCAGTCATTGGACCAGACAGGCTGCAGCCCTCCTGGGACTGTTAGGGCCAGTCCTGATGACAGCATAAATCAGTTTGATGCAGTTTGGAACTAGCCCAACCTGGTGCCTGTCCTCAGGACAAAGGGAATTAGACTCATTTGCAAGTGTCAACCATCCGGCTTTTAGTGTTGTTTTTTTTTTTTTTTTCCTTAAGGTGAAGTAGTATCTTAGTTTGAGATATCCTTGTCATCTTCCAAGAAGCCTGAGATGACTCATTAAAATATCACCTGGATAAAGTGAATCAATGTGGATGGGATTATTTAAGTTATCCCCCACCCCACTGCCAGCAGGCAGCATGTCATGTTGAATAACTTGTTACTGCTATTGATGGAGAGCAGACAACTCCTCCTTTCCGAGCTGTACCCCAAACTGTTCTAACAAGCACGCCTGACAATATAACCCGAGCTATCTAAATCTGTCAGTAACTGGACATTGTCTCTCCTACTTCTATTAACAGATAAAAGGAAGAGGAACTATACAATGGTCCAAAAAGTCTTGATGCAGTTTTAAGCTTCAATAGCTTTTAAAAGGATATAATTTTAAAATTAGCCTTTGAAAACTCTTAAAATGTTGTTTTATTTTCATATCCATTTCTTCGGGGGCTTCATTTGGAGTTTTTTTTTTATCAAAGATACTATAATAGTTTGTCATTTCCTTCTCCAGCTCACGGTCCAGATGAAGAAACTGAGGTAAACAGGGTTAAGTGATTCACCCAGGATCACCAGCTAGTAAATATCTGAAGTTGGATTTAAACTTGGGTCTTCCTGTCTCTAGACTCAACACTCTATCTACTGCTGTATATAGTTCCTTATGTATATACTTAGTATGTATGTGTATACACACACACATACACAATACACATACACACATATATATATAGAGAGAGAGAGAAAGAGAGAGAGAGAGAGAGAACGAGGAAGGAGAAAATTATATATCTTGTTAAACTATACATATATATATACTCATACATATCTCACTGAAATATGAAAGACATTAATAAATAATAAATCTAATTTTTCCTAGACTTTTCTTTGGAATGCATGAGTGTGCTATTTCTTTAGGGAGTGTCAAGGAATATCTACACTGGGGAGTTCCTTGTTCCATTGGTGCACTGGAAAGCACAATGGATCTAGGACCAGAAGTTTTGGTTTTAAATCTTGGCACCTTCACTTACTTGCAATATGACTCCTTACTTGTTGTTCCCTTTTGCCTCTAGGATAAAATATAAAATTATAGGTCTGACTTTAGTATCCTCTACAATTGGAATCCAATCTATACTTCAGAGATAAAGAAAGTTACATTTCTCTCCTTTACACTTGATGATCCAGCCAAACTGGTCTACTGAGTTCTCCAAACTGGATACTCTATCTTTCAGTGCTACATCTTTTCGTAGGCTATGCTCTGAGTCTGGGATGTTTTCTATCTTCACTTTTGTCTTTGACATCTTTAGTTTTCAAGGCTCAGCTCAGGCCCCACTTCTCATGGGAAACATTTTCTGATAAACCTCATCTGTTAGTGTTCTTCCCTCTTCAAAATGCTTTGTTTGTACTTATCTGCTTATATGTTGTGATCCTTCTCAAATTTGTGGGATGGAAGAAACAGTTTTCCATTACTGTCTTGTGTCCCCATAGCCTTCAAGATTTCCATAAAGTCCTGCCTATGTGCATTGTAATGATTTAGTAGTGATGCTAGGATTTCAAAGCCTGTACTAGAAGGATATAAACTGTGAGAGGTCCTAAAATATTGGATAAGCTTTGAGGACATATTCCATCCAGTTTTGAAGACCAGTGTTATTTAAGGTTTTATTCTGTTTCCAAAGACAACAAGAAGGGATACTTGTTTATCTAAATATAGAGGGCTTATAATAAGAATTTTAAAAAAGACCACCATGAAAATAATTCACACAACCACAGAATTTTAGAGTTGAATGGAAACTCAGAGACTATCTGGTAGAACTCATTCTTGAATTCATTTCCTCCTATAACTTATTTATAATGTAAGCGAAGCATATGTTAACAGCTATTGCAGAGGATGAGGAGACAGTGAAATTCTATGAGGAAACTGGTGAGAAGATTCAAATTTAATCAAAATATACTTTAATAATTGGTGACCAATTTCAGAACAAAGGTGAGGATGGTGAAAAATATTAGGATACATAGTTTAGAAAAAAATAAATGAGAGGTTAAAGACTTAGAGATCATACCGAAGACTTACACTAAATATCATGAATACTTTCTTCCAGAAAAAAAGTCTAGAGGTGCTGGATATAGCAAGCTCCAAGTAACATAACAAATCATGAAACTCATTATATTTCAACATAGAAGAAATGACTGGTTATCAATTCAGGAGTCATTTCCAAATCAGCTGTCTGTGTACATTCAGACCATTGCCTTGTTAGAGCAAAAATAAAAATCAATACCAAATTAGAGGCAAGAATTAAATGGGAAGGAGATAGGACATGCAACTGAGGTAACTTCATTTTGAACTATTGCTTTTGGGTTGCTCTTCAGAAATACAACTGACAAATTTGAGATGCCTCAGTAGTGCCCAGCATAATACCTTACCCACAGAAAGTTCTTATTAAATGGAATTGAATGTGTCTTTAGAACTCAGGTCCTTATTCTTATTTCTTATTTTCATTCTCAATTATTTTACATGAATGGATTAAACTAGTTGAATTTTAAGGTCTCTTTCAGCTTCAAATTCTATGTTCTTATAAGTATAATTTATCATGTTACATTTTGTAGCTATAATATAGGATTACTGCACCTGAATATTTAATAGAGTAGCTAATGTACAAGAAAGTTTGATATGCATAGAAGGCCCAAACAGAATGCCTTTCCATTTTTATAACAACAGTCACCTTCTGAAATAGAACCAACAAAAGTCATATGGCCTTGGTCAGCTAGCGAAGTGACAGTTTCAGCAGTGAAATGTAAGTAGGTCATTCCTATTAGGGTCTTCTTAAGAAGATACCTGTGAAGAATATAAATTGGAAAGAATAAGCTATGATTTAATAAATGAGAACTATAAAACTTAATTATAGATCTCTAAAATGCAATAGAAGAAACTCAGAAATATAGGACAGCAAAGTTGTATAATGACCAAGTTCAGAAGACTATAAAGATGATCTTCATAGAGTCTGCAAGGTGAAGAAAGAATAGTTTATTTAACACAGAACAGGGAAGAAAGTGATATGACCATCTGGTATTGGTACATTGATCAATTCTAGAGGTATAGTCATATAGTTAAAGAAGAGTTCTCCAAGGTAATAGAGAATGGCAATATCTCATAAAGTTTGTTCAACTTCCTTCATTCTAAACCTATATTTACCAGATACTTATTTTAATTTGTTAAGTAGACTCTCCTATTAGAAAGAGAATATATTGATCAAACTTTGCAATTATTCTACTCACTTATATTTCTCATTATAATTTAATAATTTGGCATTTGGGTTTATTAATTAATCAGTCATTTGTGAGTTCAGTTGGCATGAATCAGCTCCCCAGAGCCATCATGATGACTCCTGGGCGAATTGATAAAATTGACTCCCTAGAGGGGGAAGGTGGTAGGAGTGGAAAGATCAAGGGATTTGGCATGAGAAGACTCTGGTTCAATGCCAAACCTCTGCCACTTACTAGCTACATAGCCAGGAGGTTTTTTTTTTTTTTTTTAAGGAGCATGTTTACTGGCCCAGTGTACATTGGCTATATCCAAAGTTGCAATGATTTTCTTCCAATCAGAAAAAAGTTACCTAAGCAATCAAGCTACCAAGTCATTCAACTCTTCCCTTCTCTTTTATAAAAACATTGTTTTAGTAAGCTACTTTTTGTTAAACGGTGTTTATGAACTATATACACCAAAAAAACCTTTCCTTTAAGAAGCAAATGTATACATCTCTGTCTGTATATCTATCTATCCCCTTTGATCATTTTAAACACTTTATGCCAGTGAGAAATCCAGATGTTTCTTCCTATGAAAACTGAAATACATACATATATATACACACACACACATATACATATATATATATTTGTAGACATTGTCTCAGCATCAAAAATATATCTTCATATTCTTGACTGCTTAAAACTCTGCCAAGACTTTTGGGATCCCTAATATGAAAGAAGATCAATAGGTTATTTTAAGTTAATTCATTTGACACTCATTAATAAAGCAAACATTTGACAAATATTTAATAGATTCATATTAAAATAATTTAAATTTAGAAACATGAACAAAAATGTTTCCATGATGAGAACTTCATTTTGAGGCTAAAAGATGGTCAAACAAGAGAGACCAAAATTATTTGGTCTGTGTCTCTAAAAATGGTCACATCCTGATCCCTTTACCTCAGATTCTAGCATCCTTGATTCAGATTTTTAGGGCAATAAAACCATAGGATTTAGAACAGGAACAGATTAGCTATTCCAACAAACTCATTTTATGAATGAAGAAGTTTGAGGGGGAAATGAAATGCCTAGCTCCATGAAGGTTTCTAGAAGTTAGTCCAGTAACTAATCTCATATTTAGTGCCCTCCTGGTACCATGGGTGGTTTTTTTATATGAAAATTTTTCTTTCTTATTTTTTTGGGGAAGGACCATACCTGGTTGAGTTCATGCAAAAACAACAAATTAATCAACAGACCAAATTAAATGGGAAGAAAAGGTGTTATCATAGGGAAGAAGGAAATAGAAAAAAATATGCTATATGTGAAGTTATAATCTGAACGGATTGAGTAATTAATAGGAAAAGAAATAAGGAAAAAAGGAGAAAAAATATTGAATACTTAACTGGAAGAGACATCTGTTGGTGAAGACAAGCAGCTGTAATTTCTTTTCCCCATCAGACTTACAGTAATAGTATAGTCACTGAAGCTTAAGGCTGAGGATGTAGAAGGACTAGCAAGATTTGTGTGGAATGAGAATCATAGATCTGAAAGAATGTTCAGTAGAGGCTTGAATCTAGGTAACTATAAGCCATGCAGAAGCCATGGCACATTGCATTCTTTGACACTTTCTATAAGGAGATTGTCAATGGTCATGTCAACATGGTTCTCTATAGTTCAATTTTATCCATTCTAAGAAAATTAAATTCTATCAGTTCACTCTGATTTGAGGGATATAATTTTTTCTGTAGTATGTTCTCATCCTTAATAATGTTTGTGATAAGGGCTATCCCATCATAGCATTATCCTGCTTTTGAAAGCTAGTGGTCACAGAAAACAAACATGATCATGAACTTCTCTTTGTAGCTATTCTTGATAGAAATGTCATATCAAGGAGAAGGAAAGCTCTGATGAACTTTTGAAGAATTATCCAGCATTAAATATTGACTAAATTAAAAAAAACAAACATAAAAGGGCAGCTAAATGGCACAAAGGAGGACCTGAGTTCAAATCCGGCTCAGAGATTTAACACTTACTAATTGTGTGATCTTGGGCAACTCATTTAATTCCAAATATCTTGCCAAAAAACCCAAAACAATAAATGACTAAATTCCAATAGTTACCGAAGGATTACTACTGACTTTTCCTTTTCTCTCATCCCTCATATTCAATCAATTGCCAAAGGCTTGATTATTCTGTTTTCATAACATCTTTGACACCTTTCATTCTCTCTGTCCCCCACAGCCATCAGGCTCTCATCCATTCCCTCTTGTACTTCTCTAACAACTTCCTAATTGGTTCCCTTTCAGGCTTTCCCCCTCTCCAATTTGACCTTCATACAGCTTCCACAATAACCTCTCTGAGGTACAGTTCTGACCCCATCAGTCTTCTGGTCACAGATTTCCAGTGAATCCTTAGCTTCTGCCTGAAATTATCTCTCTACCTCCCTTTTTAGCTTTATTTCTTATAATTTTCTTTCATGAATTCAATGTTCAAGTCAAATTATATACCTAACTCTTCCTAGAATGTAGCATGTCATCTCCTGCCTCTTTGCATTTATACGAGTCACCCCCTGTACCTGAAAAAGACTCTCTCTTTATTTCTGCCCTTCTGAATCATTGTCAACTTGCAAGGTTCAGCTCCCATGTCACCTTTCTGTGAAATCTTCTTTCCCTGCTTATCTTACTCCTGCTTAATGCTATTTTCTTTCTCTGTTTTCTTGGAATTGTACTTAATTGCATAAATGTTATAATTGAATAGAATTTAAACTTCATTTTAAAACTTATTTTATTTTCAATTTATGGAATAAAACAAGCATTTCCATAACAGTACAATAAAAAGATGATTGTATATGAAATTGCAAATCTATTATGTTTAATTTTCTATTTCTTTTAAATATACAACAAAGTTATCATGTAAAATAGAATAAAAACTTCTTGAGGACAAGGACTATTTAAATTTTTTTCTTTGGTCTTTATACTCCCAGCACCTTGTTCATAAAGAGAAGTTGTGACTGGATCTGTGTTTTTGATGATATAAACATTTCCCAGTTTGAGAAAACTGCCTCTACCAATGCAGAGTTGACACCCTTTCTGCAACCTATAACATTAGAAAGTTGCTTAGAGCACTGCAAAGATATGTGACTTAGTTAGGATTACATAGACAGTAATATGTCAGAAACAGGAGTTGAATTCAGTTGCATCTGGATTTGAGGTTAGCTTTCCATCCAAAGCTATGTAAATCCAAGCTATCCCTGCTTTGCACGTTGGCTCTTAATGAATGCTGATTGAATTTGTAAAATTTAATTAATTATACATTTTGAATTTTATTGTTAAAAATTTTTGTTTATCTCTAGGGGAAAAGATGCCTATGAATCCGTAGGTATATGTGTGTGTAGTAGGGGTGTGAGAGAAGAGGAAGGACAGAGCATTTTTGAGAGATTCCCTCCAATATCCTGACAGACTCCAAAAATGGAAGACTCGTGGTACATATGGGAGGATTGACAAGTATACCAGAAGGTGAGGAAATGGCTGGAAGCAAGTCTAATGCCACTCCATCTGGAAAGAGGAGAGCTGTTTAGTACGTCTGGAAAGCATTATTTCTGCAAATAGCTCAACCTCTATCAACTTACAGGCAGGGATCCCAATCTGCTGCCAAAACGACATCTCCCTGATGGCTGTGTGGTGGGGAGAGGGCAAGCACATGAACTAATAGCAGAAAGCAGGAACTCGGCAGAGAAGGCGGCAGTGTGGTTACTGTCCAACAAAGCACCTGCCTCTCTCCAAACAGACAGCCGGAGGTTCCTATCACATTAGGCCAGAACTGGGCTCAGGGAGCACTGAGCCTGGGGAGATATGGGGTTCGGCAAAGACCTCCAACTCCTCACGGTGTTTGGGCTCTGAGAAGTCCCAAATGTGGTGAACCAAATGGTTTTCTCTCATTGATTTTTTTACCCAGGGGTATTTAGAGGGAAATTAAGTCCATGTGTTTCTGATTCAGTTGCCATTAGCACATGAAAACGGTGTTTTGTGAGAGTTATGGCATGCCATGGGTGCCTTCACATGGGAGTGCTAAGTGTTATAAAAGTGTCTAGCCAGACACAGAGGTGCAAGGAGCCCTGGGAGTTTATGTTAAGGCATTTCTCCGCCCCTCCAGAAGGTAACATGGTTTTGTCATTTGGATCCCTCCGGCACATTCTCCCATCCCTGTTTCTCATCTATCACTCCCGGGATGAGGGAAAGCTGTATAAGTGTGGACAGCGAAAAGATGTTGTTCCTCACCAAGAAGGGCCAGATGTGGTGCTTATTAAAGCAGCCATACTAATTAGCCCAGGCCCGTGGCCTCCAGGAGTGGGAAAAAGAAGCCAGATCTAAAGTTTTGGAATAGTGAAAAGAAAGCTAGCTTTAGATCCCAAAGACTTGGGTTTTGATCTAAGGTCCACCTAGTTTTGGACAAATCACTTAATTTCTCCACTACTGCCTTTCCTCCTTTGCAAAATAAATAAGGCGTCTGACTAGGTGGTCTCTAAAGTCCCTTCTGGCCTCAAATCTATAATCTTAAATGCACCATCAGAAAATATATCCATAATACTCCCACCCAGTCATTCATGACACTGGGCAGAATACTCAGAGATAAATATATTGAATGAATGGAAACATTGTTGGCCAAGTGCCTTAGTAGAAATATAATGGCATAGATTTCTGGAGACTTCTGATCTTCCCTTGATCGAACAATCAATTCGGTAGTGGACAAATCACTTCTCTGGACCTCAGTTTCCTCATTTGTAAAATATAGAGGTTAGAATAGACTCTCTCTAAAATCCCTCTCAGCTATAACATTCTACAAATGAAAATTGACCATTTGATTTGTGCTGTTTTTTCTTGGCTTACTGATACCATCAAATATATTATTGGCACAGTACAAATAATAATGAGGAGAGTAGCTGAATTTTTCTGGTTCTATTTATTTCAGGGACAAACTTTTGTCTTAGTATCATATCTTTTGTGATCTACAATCCCACTGACACATGCTTATTTTTCCACTCATGGAGATCAGCAAGACATTTTCTTAGAGAAGGTAGTAGATTGAATTTTTGTTGACAGGCAGTCATAGTTCTCTCCCATCAGTCTACTTCTGACTTCATATTTCTTTACTGGCATAGTTTCCCTTGTCCAAAATATGTTATCTTTGACTCTTTTCTCTTCTTCGTTTCTGATATCTGATTGATTTCTAAATTCCATAGGTTTGATGGCCACATTCTTTCTTGCATCTATTTTCCTGTTCTATTCCTATCAGTATCCTACCATGATCCTTGTGGACCATAGGCCTAGAAGGTTGTAGCAGAATGTTATAATAGCTGATTTCCATTTTCTTTCTACTTCAAACCATCCTTTGCATGGTGATAGACTTGTCTTCCTTTTACATAAACATGTTAAAAATCGCACCTACTAAGTAAGTCTACTTTTTTTTTTTTTAACGTCTAACACTCTGCAATTTTTGCTACAGACTTTACACTTTATATACTTTATACTTATATGGACAGTCAAACCGAACTATTTCTTATCTTCTGAATATACTTTGTTCTTGCTGACCTTCATATCTTTGTTCAGCCCAACTTAAATGCCAATTCTTCTGGATATTTTTCCTGATTCTCCTAACCAATAACTTTTGTACTCTATAAATGATTTAAAAAATGCTCATTGAGTTATTCTTGGACTCTTAACACAATCACATGTATATTCATCCCCTCTCCTCCACTTGACTGTAAGTTCTATAAGGGCAAGAAATGTCTCTTATCTAAATTTTGTATATATATTAGCACCTACCATAGTGTTCTTCAGAAGAAGATGCCTTTTATTGAATTTTAAATGGTAAGGGTCCCAAATTCTTTTTGATCAGCATTTCATTAATGCTGCTTTGCATTTGACTTTCCACAGAGGAAGAAAGTAAGTTGCAAGCACAGCTGGTGACAATTTTGCTTCAAATATGGGAGTTCTGGAGCAAACGGGAAATTTCATGCTACTGCAGTGAAGGCCAACAGAGTTTTAATTACTCACATGATGGGTCCACAAGCTCACATCCCATGAAATTGTTTCGAGTTGCGGACAATCTGGTAAAGCAACAGCTGAGGCACTTCTCTAGAGGCTCTCCTTCATTTTATAATTATGCTTCTTCTATCACAGTATGGGAAAATTGAAAGAGTATTGAACTGGAGTTAAGAGAATTGGGTACAAACACTAATCCTATACATATTAGGTTTATGAGCGAAGGCAAGTCACTGAACTTCAATTTTCTCTTCTATAAAGTGAGGATACCAATATTTTGGTTATCTACTTCACAGGGTTATTGCATGGAATTCTGAGAAGGCCTGACACTGATACCTTGTTAATACAGGTTGGACATTGGGATGAAACGAGGTTGCTTATAAGTCAGGGAACAATTAATAAAAGGAGGTTTATTTAGTCCTAACATAGGAAGGATACTATGGAACTTAGTTTCTGCCTTTGCAACCCATTTGTTTCTTGTCTTTCCAGCAGGACAGGTTATGGTGTCTTGTGTGGTCCCCAGATATCCACAAAGTCTGCAGAACCCTTTCTTCACATGTATGGGAATTTTATGTCCACAGATGACAAGGACTAAGCATTAAAACACAGTCAGAGGATACCAGAACCTTAGTCAAGGGAAGCACGGTTTGGATCTTGCTTTCAACCTTCAAGAGAATCAAATCCCACTTTATTAATGTCTCAGGAAAATTTAACCTGAATCAAGGTGGGGGAAGGAGCCTGAATAGACATTGATCTTATCACATATGGAAAGTGCCTGGCCAGCCTCAAAGCACTGTGTATTATTATCATTACCCTTCAATTTACAAATATTTTTCTTCTATTAATACCTTCATTACTCCTCTTTGGATTAATTTGTGTGCAAACTATCCTCTCTATAGTACTTTATGAAGAGCTAGGTATTGAATTATCATGCTCTCAGAAATTTTTTCTGCCTCCAGTGAGGACGGTGTTCTATCCATCTCAGGAAAAACAAAAGCAACTCTAATTGGTTCACCTTCTTCAAACCATATCCACTCCAGAGAAATTGGCTTAACCCTATATGTCACTGTTTAAAATCCTTTCCCTACCCCTCTGTTTAATTCCAGGAAGAGCTTTCCAATTTCTTATTTAAAGCCCGATTTCAGTATTGTGAAGGAACCTGTATAGTGTAATAAATGCTGGATTAGGAATTATGAGGCACATGTACTATCTCTAATTGCTATCATCAACTAAGTAACCTAGAGCAAATAATTAATTTCCTTGAGCTTTAGATTCCTCATTTGTGAAATACAGAAGTTGAATAAGATTAAGGATGGGCAACCCATAGCTTGATGGCCTATGGGACTCTCAATATGCTTCTCTCCCTTTTTTAAACACTACTCTAGACAAAGCAAAATGGAATGTCATTGTGATATACTGCACACTTCTTGGAGAATCTTTTGACCTTGTAATAAAAAAAAGGTCCCTCATCTTTGGATTGGATAATTTCCAGCTGTTTAATAATTTATGTTTATAATAATGTTTATTGACATTATAATGTTTATATTGTATATTTATATATGTAATATGTAAATATATACATATATATTTATATATATAAAATAATGTTTAATATACAGCTGTTTAACTCTCATTCATACAGCATTCCATCATCTAACCAAACTTTTTATCTTCTCTGTTGAAATGAGATTCCTTGGGATTTTCTCTAAGGTCTTCATATTATACTTCATTTGTGACTTGTAAATGGAACACAATGCTTTAACAAAAGCATATATATGTGTTGTGTTTTGATGTGTGTGTGTGTGTGTGTTTATCATAGACTATTCAAATGCCTGGTGAAAAATATTTTCTCCCTTATGATCAACTTTCCTTCTAAAAACTTTGCTTCTATGATAGCTGAACTATGTTAGAAATCTTTCCATTTGCCATTTCTTCAGTGGCGTTCCAATGTCTTATGTTCTAGGCAATTTCAGAGGTGTTGGATACACAGCAGCCAACAAATGGGTACTGGACCCATTCTTCTCTTGGCTTATATAGCAGGCCAGTCAGGTT